>NC_138913.1:11219606-11383939 GCF_965231255.1 Vanellus vanellus
CCTCTCAACCTTGACCTCACCAGGGGACAAATTTTCCATCAGAACTTGCCAAATACAGGTAAGAAAATCAAGAGATTTGGCGATGTCGTGCTTCATCCGCCCCACGCACGGGCACCTGTGGCTCCCAGGGGAGCAGATCACCGTGGGGAGCACTGCAACCACTGCACAGCCAGAGGTACAGGGAGTGAGCGGAGAGGGTTCCTCCATTACTTGGCCAGCGAAGTACCGCTTCCCACTCTAGGATAAAGCTGGTCCCAGCCGGAGCACATCCATGCCTTGCTTTCCCACCTGCGAGGGTGCCGTGTCACCCCTCCCAGGACACACATGTGGTCGATGGGGATGAGCAAGGTAATGGTGCGATTCTGTGGCACTGCTTGCTAGCCACGTTCTTCGTCCCCCCTGGGGGCCGGAGCAGCGCTGAGCTGATATAAAGCAGATATAAAGCTGATTTTCATTAAGGAGCAGTGTCGGAGGAGCGCCGGGTCTCGTCATGGGGCCCCGCTCGCACCCAGCGGGGCTGCGACGCCGGCGGCTCTGCCTGCTCCCCAGGCGCGTGCCCCACGCCGGCTGATGGATGGCGTCTCCCCACCACCATCCCATGGCACGCAGGCAGAGCTGGCCCAGATCCGCCCTGGGACATTGTGACAGCTGTGATTGACCGAGTCCCCACGTGCAGGACCGTGCCACCCCACGCACAGGACATTCCTGCCCAGAGGAGCCCGCGGAGGGACCTGGCAGCTCCCCGGCACGTCCCACCTGGACACGGTTCCCCGCTTCGCCTCCCTGGCCCCGAGTTTCCCGAGTGCCGGGCTCTCCCCCCGCCACCCTCCTCGGCACGGCTGGGGCCTTGCAGCTACAACCAGGAAACTATAAAACTTTACAGAGTGCGGCTGGAGAGAAACAGGAATTGCTGCAGTGACTGCCAGAAGGGCCAGCGTTAGATTCACAAGATTTTCCAGGGCTCGGACTCGCCAGGAAGGGATTTATCCACCTAGGAGGAGCTGTAAAAACTAAAATTAAATTCTTCATCTTGGAAAGGGAGGGGGGGAGAGAAAGAAGAAAATGCGTGACCTCCCCCCAGATGCTCTGCTGGAGGCCAGGAACCGGGGGGGTGGATGTGGGGCACCCACGGCTGCACCTGCCGAGCCCCCGACTGAGGGGTCCCTGTCACCCCAGGGGTCCCTGCCCCAAACGCTGTGAGTGGGTGCTGCTTGTCCTGCAGCCTGCACCCCTCCAGCCTGACCTTTGCCTTCAGGGCACCATCCAGGAGTCTCTGTGGTTGCCAAGGGGGAGGTTTGGGGTCAGTGTCCCCTCCCCGGTCCCCGTCCCCCTTCCCCATGGCTGCATCCCATGTTCTGCCGTCCTCATTGCAGGCAAGGATGGCACCGGGTGCAGCATGGGGGCATTTTGGGACCCCCAGCAAGGGGTTAGCAGGGATGTTCCTGACAGCCCAGCCTGACTGCATCCCAGCAGCTCGGGGGGGTGTGGGGGAGTGTTTTCAGTGGTGTTTTGGAATCTGGTAAGCAGTTAAGAGGAAAAAAACATGCTGGCCTGCAGGCTTTGGGGACATGCCACCTCACCCCAGGAAGCCATTGTGGGGGACAAAGGGGTACCTGTCTGAGTCAGGAGCTGCTGCTTTCTGATGGGGTGCAGCTGCTTTGGGGGCTGCACCCAGCCCCCATCTCTAGGTCAGCTGTGCCACGGGGGCCTCCCCTGCTTTGTACTGGGGCCATGGGGACCAGACCCAGCAGCCTGCCAAAGGAGAGCGGGTCCCCTCCTGCGCTGGGGCCACCAGCTCTTGGTCTGGGGACATTTTGGGATCGGGGCTGCCCAGACACT
The DNA here is from genome assembly GCF_965231255.1 of Vanellus vanellus. Classification (NCBI taxonomy): domain Eukaryota; kingdom Metazoa; phylum Chordata; class Aves; order Charadriiformes; family Charadriidae; genus Vanellus; species Vanellus vanellus. The sequence goes on from NC_138913.1 coordinate 11,221,446, forward strand.
TAGTGCAGTCCCAAGTGCATCTCTCTGCCCATCTGCTGTCCCTGCCCTCCCCTCCACTGCTGGTGTGGAGCAGGCAGGTCCTCCCTCGCCGCCCTGCTCCTCCCTGTCCCACCAGGCTCCCGCAGGGGTGGCAGGCAGGAGCACGCCAGGGTCACCCGGCCACGGGCCCGCCTAACCAGCCCCTGCACCCACAGGCTGCCAGAACAACATGTCCCGCATTCCTCCACCCCTCCTCACCAGGTTTTCCCCAAAATAAAGGCGCACACAGATGCTCTTAGCAAAAGTCCATGCTGCTGATGGCTTTGAGGGCTGTTTTCTTCCTCGGGGGAGGCAGGATGGCTGGTACAGCATCCCAGCCAGCCTGCGGTGGGGAGGGCTGTGCTGTGAGGGACTCTTTTTAGGAATATAGAGCTCAAAAGGCGATAAATCTTACGTTGGTCTCTGTGCAGCGAGCCGAGTTCCCGGAGCCTCGCCACCGAGCGGCATGGGAAAGCATCCTGCCACGGCCGGGGAGAAGCTGGGCTGCTCCTCCAGACGTGTGGAGGCAAAGATCAAACGAGGCTCGCTTGGAAAACCCATCAGAATTGTGCCAGAGGACACGATGGATGTCCGGGCCAAGCCAAAGCTGCAGCTCTGCCGTCACTGGCTCCTGGGGCAAGCTGGGCTGTGCCGAGGCTCTGGCAGCCCTGTCTGCCCGGCCGTTGGAGCGGTGCGCGGCGTGCCAGCAATTTGTTTTGTACTCACGTTTTCGGGCTGGAAAAGCCAAGGGAAACCTGCAGACAAGAAGTTCACGTGCAAAATCCCGTCGGCTGAGTGCCTGGCTGCTGGCGGCAGCGCCGCAGCGCCGGTGTCCTGTCCCACCGGGACACCCAGGTGCCACTTTGCAGATGGGCTTTGCAGCAGTTTTCATTTTATTTCATTTTTTTTGCCTGCAACAGATTTTACACCGAATGCATGGAAGCACTGCTGCGAAAGTATGTATTGGGGAATGCTCTTTTGTCGCTTATTCTGGTTTTCTTTCTATTTTTTGCCTGTTACTGCCAGTGCAGGCTCTTAAAATAACTGGCTACTTTAAACTCCGTCCTTTTGTTCCCTGGTTGAGCACTGCTGGATGCCAGCTGGAGAGGGAGGGAGGTGAAGTGTCAGGGCCCTGCGGAGAGTTTTAAAGGAGGTTTGTGTTAATGGGGACAGCGTGTTGCACCCCGAGTCCTTTGAGCTGCCCTCTCCCTCGCTGCCAGCCAGGCTCCGCACCGTGGGTTTTCCCAGGAAAGCACTGAGTTTGCAGGTTCTCAGCTGGCCCCCGCATCACCACCCAAACCTCATCCAGGCTCCAAGGGGGCAGCCGCGGGGCTGCACCCCAGCTTTGCGGCCTGACAGTGGTCCCCCCATAGTACCACATCCCCCCGGGGATTCCTGCCAGTCCCTCCGACTGCGGACCCCTACCCGCTGGGCTGCCCCTTTCCCACCCCTTGCTTCGCAGCAAACTTTTTGAACAGTGAAAGCTCCCGAGCACTGGAGGGGAGGTGGGGGACAGAGGCCGCATGGCTCCCTTGACCCTAGTTAGTGTGGGAAAGGGCCATGACAAAACGGGTTAGGAACCGGGAGCCAGCACCAGGGGAAGCTATAGCTAAGCCGGGCTTATCCCTCCCGAGCGAAGCACCGGGGCAGCGGATGCAAATCCCGAGCAGGCTGGGCGCTGCCTGGCACCTCTCCCAGGGTGTTTGCACCGTCGTCCTTGGGCGCCCCAGGAAAGCGGTGTGGCGGGGAGAGGGGATCCCTGCAGCCCGGAGGGATGGAGAGGGGGGGCACAGCCGGCCGGGGTGCTGCCAGCGGGCCAGGCTCCACCACCCGCAAGGCAGCGGGGCTGGGTCAGATCCCGGCTTGGAAGCGCAAAGTCGGCGGCTTGTGCCATGCCTGGGCACGTCCCCGCTTTGTTTATTCCGACAGCTTATTATTTTGTTTGACTATTTATTCCTGGCTGTCTTTTTTCTCACGGTGGCTGTGTTTATTTAGCACGGCTAGCCTGGAGCCCGCCAGGCTCTCGCACCGCCGGTGAACAGAGCCATAACCCTGGTGCGGCGAGTGCAGCGAAGGGAGCCCTGCACTGAGATTTCCCCAGTGCCTGGCAGGGTGTTTGCAATGGGTTGGGATGGTGTTTCAAAGGCACAGCGGGCAGTGGACAAGAGGATACAGGAGGGTGGTCATGCGTCTGGAGTGGTCCCAGGGCCTGTCCCCCCTGCGGTACCAGGGTGATGTAGAGATGCCAGGACGCCTTCAGCCCTCCTCCCAGCTCTGGCTCGACCCTCCGTTCCCAGGCCCCACGCGGCATCTCCTGTGGTGGCAGCCCCTGAGGACCCGAAATGCTGGGTCCTCTTCACGTTGAGGATGCGGCTGCGGCTGGGGGCCGGGGAGCCATGGCAACCCAGCAAGGATGGGGGTTGCCATGGCAACGAGAGGCGCAGCTTCCGGAGAGGGATGCTCCAAGTGGGGTGGGAGGCAGGACCAGGGTACCCCTGGGGCTGGGAGATGCCAAAGCCTGAACTCGGGGTCTGGGAAAGACCCTCTGCTCCCAGAGCTGCCCCTGGCCTGCAGTGCCTGGAGGGGGTGGGCAGGTGGGGCTGGAGGGGTCCAGGCCCTGCACTTGGCCCTGCCGCAGCCCCGCTATGCCCACTGCCACCATCACCTCCAGCTGCTCCCGGGCAGCCCTGGTGGGACACGGTGCCAGCGCCTGCGTGCTCAGCCCAGGGGAGTGACCAGCTATGTGGGACACACAGGGTCAAGCAAGGCCTCTTGGCTTTTTGTAGCCAGGTGTGTCTGCCCAGCATCTCTGCATGCTTCAGGTATGAGCATGAACCCCAAATATCTCGTCACCCTGCTTGGGGGTCACTACCCCCACTTGGGAATGTCTCTGTGGGGTCGGGATGGGATGCAAGGTGGGATTCAGCCTGCAAATCGCTCCGTGTTTGGAGAGCATTGGCACCCTGTGATTAAGGCAGGCACCGGGCTGCCCCTGCTCAGGGCTGGCCATGCAAAGGGTGTCTGTGCTGGCATTTCACCTGCATCCCCCTAAAATGTCCCGAATGGGGCCAGGCAGCTAATTGTCTGGTCAGCAAAAGTGCCCAAGCAGGCGGTGGGGCTGGGTGAGGATCCCACCATGGGGCATCACCGATTGATGTCCCTGCCTTGCCCCCCCCACCCCCAGCCCCCTGGCCACCCACTCGTGAGCATGTCCCACCATGCTCCATCCTGCCGTGCCCCGTCCCGCCGCAGGGCTGGGAGGCAGCGAGGGGAAGGGGGTGATGGGAGGGGGCGGGAGGAAACGGACCTCCCAGCTGGGAAGCATGCGGGAGAGTGACATTTGCCAGACACCGATGCTGCTTTTGATAAAGAGCGGGGGGCAGTTTGCTGCCCGCAGGCACCCACGTTTCCCACACCTCCCGGCAGCTGGGGCTGAGCCTCATCCCCCAGCCCTGGAGCCTTTGCCTCCCGCCCCCCCGGTGCTATCCTGGCAAAGCTGGAGCCGCATGAGGCTGGACGCCTCCTTTCCATTTTGGACCCGGTGGGCAGTGGAGCAGGGGGTAAAAGGGCACAAACACTTATTTTTTTTAAACTTTTTTTATGTAGCATTTGCCAGCATCTGATGAGAAAGAGCTAATACAGAAGTGGACAGTGTCACCTGGACAGCATCCGCACAGTCGCAGCATGCACCCTGTGGCAAACGGACAGGGCCAGCTCTGCAAACACGCAAACCTCATCAGATTTTTCCCCAAGGACTCATCCCCAGTGCAGGAATCAGCCCAGGAGACGGGTTTCCAGCCACCCTTCCTCCTCACGATGCCTCCCAGGGCTCCGGCACTTGGCAGGCTGGGCCCTTTCCCCCTGCAGAAATGGTGGCTGAGGTCTCCTGCGAGCGCGCGCCGGCAAACGGGGCCGGCGGCTGCTGGCAGCAGCTTGCAGCGATTCCACCCTGAAGCTTGTGGCTGAGCTTTATATCCTAAGCCTGCTTCAAACTTTGCACTGGGAGAAGTGATTTGTCTGCAAATGTTATGTGGTTAAAATAAATGCAGAGAATTTTAATCCTGGGAATTTGGAAAGTAGGAGATTTAAAATAACAAAACCCTTTCATATGGCACTTAATCTGAAATTAGCTGGGTTTTAAGTTTTATGGCGGTAGCTGATCATTCCTCGGCCACCTCCTGCTCCGCGTGGGAAGGGGGGGAGGGGGGTCCCCAGATCCCTGTAGCAGGGGGCAGCGGGGGCTGCAGGACGGGCTCTCCTGGCCGCACCATGCCACACCGTGCCAGGGCGGTGCCGGAGCACTGACAGCACTCTTTTTTTGTTGACATGGAATGGATCTCCCACAGCTACTTAAGGTTTTAATTGCCCTGTGATTAAAGTTTTCATTACTAAGCAATTAGCACCTGAAATTTTAAGTGCTGAAGTGTTTAACTGCATCCTGAAGCTGCCAGAGGTGAGGGGTGGTGGATGTGGGTGGGACAGGAGAGGGTTTTGAAGTGGGGACCAGGAGTGGCAGGAGGCAGCTGCCTCTCCGGGGCCCAGCCGGGCTGGCACGGGCAGCACCGGCCACCCCGATCCCGCTGGCAGCGCCAAGTGCCCGGCAGCGCAGGGAGGAGCGCCTGGAGGGGCGAGCGCCCAGGGAGCCTGGGAAGGAGACAGGCTGGAGCCAGCGCTGACCCGGCGGGAGACGCGCCGGCTGGGCGAGCTGGCACACAGCAGTGCTCCCCGCCCTGGGAACGGGGCGACAGGGACCCCCGGGGCCCCTCTTGTGCCAGGGATGGCATGGGGGACCCCCAGCAGCCACAGGGCTGCCCCAGGTGCCCGCTCAGGTGTTGCCCCTCTGGGTGCTGCCCTTCGGACAGGGGACATAGAGATGCTGTGTGATGCCACAACAGCCCCGCTGCAGCGGTACCCAGCCCAGAAATGGGGGGGAATCCCCTCACCTCAGCTTCCTGTACCCCTGACACAGCTGTGCTCCCAGTGAGAAGGCAACAGAGGCCTCTCGCAGGGTTTTTTCTCCCATCCACTCAGTGCCACCCATCAAACACACGTCCTCGGATCTATCTCGTGGCGATGCGCTCCCCACGCTGGCTGCCTGGCGAGGAATGCACTCCCTTCTGTTTGTTTTAAAACTCCTGCTGGGTAATTTCATTTGATGCCTCTTAGATCTTCTGAGAAAATAGGAATAATTGTTCCCTAATCACCTTCTCCTTATTAAGTTGCAGCTGAGGTTGCTGCATGCAGACAAGGTGAGGGGCGGTGGCTGGGCGCAGCGGGCAGGGTGCGTGGGTGCACCCCTGTGCGTGGCCGTGGTCTGACACGCACCGTGCATGTGCCAGTGTGACGTGGAGCCGTCACCGGAGCACATCAGGGCTGTGTTTGGAAACAGGGAGTGAAAGTTAGGCTTGTTCCAGGTGGACAGAATCTCTGGGTGGGAAATTTCTCATGGAGAGAGGGCTGGGCTGGGAGGTTTGTCCTCTGAACATCCATGGCCGTTGCTGGCTTTTGGGGGCTTTCCTTTCATCTCTTTTCAGCAGGTCCTGCCATCCTGCCACTCCCTGTGTCTGCGTGGGAATGCCTCCCGGGGACACCGCAGGCACCGCAGCTTCGCCGTGCCGGCTGGAGGGCTCTTCGAAGGCAGAGCATCTCTAACTCAGGGCAGTGCTGCAGACAGGGTCCCCTGCGTGCCCCACAGCCCCACGTTTCACTTCTCAGCCCATCCCTGCCCACATCATGCCTACACGGTCCCTGTTGCAGCCCTGTCCAGCGCCAGCCATCACCCCGAGGTGCCGAGGAGGTGTTGGTGGAGAGGAGCGGGGCTGTCTGCATGTGTGCAGGGACACTGCAGGGCTGGGAGATGCCCCGGTTTCTCCAGGCACGCGTGTCCCCCAGCCACAACAGCACCCTGGTCCCCCGGGGACCACAGCAGTGCCGTCCTCGGCACCGATTCCTTGCACAAGCCGCCGGGTTGGCGTTACGGAGCCAGCCCCTGCCAGCAAATACCATGCAGTTACCACAGTTATTTCCTATTGTGCAGGCGCCGGAGCCCTGCCAGCACTGCTCCCCAGGCTGCACGCTGGCTGTGACACCCAGGCAGCGACCCGCAGCTCCCTGGCTAGCTACCTGTGCTGCTCCTGGCCGGACCCCGAAACCCTCAGCCCCCGGCTGGGACCTCAGTGCTGTGCCTGCCTGTACCGGGGGAGCGTGAGCCCCCGGGGAGAGGTCAACTGGCGGCACCAGCCCGGTGGGAGCAAGCGGGGGCTCATTAATTACAGCGCACGGGGACAGAGGGGATTATATGGAGCATCCTCCCCCCGCCCGCACCTCTCCGCTCCCTGCTCCAGTTTCTCGTCCTTTTCTGAAATAAATTCCTTTCGGGCTGAAATTTGCCAGGCATGGCTTGGCTCCAAGGGGAATTCTTGGGGCAGGTTTAAGTAAAATTGGTTCAGCCATTTTTAAGTTATTCAAGTGTGAATAAGCAATTTCCCCATGTGCTCCGTTCAGAAATTTTGTGCTTGGGTAACTCAGACCTCTGGAATCGCAGAATAAACGAGGTTTCTGCATCTCGCTAAGCCGGCAGGCTCTGGCTGCAGGAGTTGATACGGCATCTCCAGCAGGGAGGATTTCCCGGGAGTGACTTCGCAGGGAGACAGCGGATCTTCCCACCCTGCGTCTGGTCCATGGTTAATTTTCTCAGAGTCTTTATCAGCCCCCGCTGCTCTCCTTACCTGCTGGCACAGCATTGTACCCTGGCGTACATTTTAATGGTGCCGGCTTCACCACTCACTTCCCATTGCTCACCTCCTTGAGTGACGGCGTGTCCAAACCAACAACTTCTGCTTCTGTGCTCAAACTTTGATATGTTCCACCGGGGCAACCCCCTTTCTGCTGCTTTGCTCCCTGACCGCAGCCTTTTCCCTGGCGAGTGCAACGCCCCACTTGCTGCTTCTCCTATGCCTTGCAGAGACTTATCACATTCACATGTCACGTCCCGTCTTAAATTAGCACGCTGGCTCTCTCGAGCACAGCTTTTCCCTTTGGGAACCATGCCCAGTGGTGCCAGGGCACTGCAGTAGCCCTCGGGGCACGGCATCCTGGCAAGGCTCCCTGCAGCTCCCAGGCATTGTCAGCATTCCTGCAACAGGAATCAGTCATCTCCAAATTTTTGACAGTCCAAGCAGAGCCCATGCCTGTGCTGATCTCTCTGGCCAGGGCTTGGGGAGCCAAATCCTTCTGGGACAAGGAAAGAAAATGCCTGCCCACGGCCCTGGTCGGTTTGTGCAGCAGAAGGAGGAGAAGATATGGGTGTGTTCTGCATCCATCCACACAGCAGAGAGGTAGATCATGGCCAGCCCTGATAACCTCCCAAATTCCCACTCCTGCCGGGAGCCATGGGGAAGGTGGCCGGGAGCGTGGGCCGGTGGCCACCCTGCTGCACCGGCACGTGGATGGGGCTGCAATTGCACAGCGAGGGAGTTTCTGGGGCAGGTTTCTGGAGCGGGGAGCGCTGCAGCGAGGTACTGATTGCAGATGGCAGGCGGCTGTGGTGTGGGGTAGCCCAGATGGCCGTGCCACAGGGGCAAGGCTGCACCCAGCCATGCACCCTCCCCTACTCCAGACCTGCTGGTGCTCCTGGCCACCCTGGGGACCAGGGGCATCAAAATGCCCCAAAATCAGGGCCTTGGGAGATTTTGCTCAGCCCTCAGACAAGGCCCAGCCTCCCCAGACATCCAAGGAGGAAATTTGTGGTGTAGCACTAAGGGCCAGCCCGTGTCCCATGCCTGGCACTGCGGGGATGTGATTGTCCTGAAGGATGTGGCAGTGCCAGCTCCGGACACAGGGACAATGTGTGCGCACCATGCTGGGGGAGCAGAGTCTGGCCCACACAGGGACCCAAAACCTCCCTATGGCAATGCAGGGAGAGAATGGGGGTATGACTGAGGTGCTCATAGGCTGGAGGCTGTGGCTGTGTGCACGGTAGCCAGCACCGTCTCCGATGAGGAGGGTGGTGAGGAAGGCACCCTGGGGGTGGGGGAAGTGGGAGTTGGGGTGTCACTGCAGGGTGTGCACTGTATGGTGTGACCCTGGTCAGGATCCCAGTGCTCAGCCCTGTCACCGTGGTGGGAATCACGGTGTGATGGGGACAGGATGGGATGGGATGCATGGGATGAGCTGGGATAGGATGGGGTGAGATGGGATGGTGTCAGGTGGGATGCACGAGATTGGGATGGGATGGGATGGGATGGGATGGGATGGGATGGGATGGGATGGGATGGGATGGGATGGGATGGGATGGGGTGGGATGGGGTGGGATGGGGTGGGGTGGGGTGGCACATCCATCTGCCAGTGGTGGGGTACAGAAGGGACCATGTGCCTGTCAACAAACACACTAACAGGCTCACGGACTCACCCGCACTCGGTGGGGGGCAGGGCAGGGCAGGGCGGGCCTGGGGCTGCGGGGCAGGCCGGGGGCGCGGCCCCTTTAAGAGCCCAGTTCCGCGGGCGGCCGCTGGGTGGGGCGCGCTCCCCGCCCTGCACCTCCCGCGCCGGGGGGCGGGGCCACCGGGGGCGCGCCGGGCAGTGCCCGCCCCCTCCAATTCATCTTTCCGCGGAGGCTCCGCCCCCCGTCCCGCCACCGCCCAATGGGCGCCGCGCTCGCCGTCGCCAGGGGCGCCGTGTTGCCAGGGGCGGGCTGATTGGCGGGCCGGCTCCGCCCCGCGCGGCTCAGCGGCGGCAGCGGCGGCGGCGGCGCCAGAGCGCGAGCGTGGCGCGGCGGCGAGAGGAGCCGCGCGTGGCGCCGAGCTCGGGACTGCCCGGCGGGGCCGCCCGCACCGCCCCCCGCCATGGCCGCGGCCCGTCCGGGGGCCCCCCCGCCGCCGCCGCCGCTGCTCCCCCTTCTACTGCTTCTGCTGCTCCCCGGCGGCCGCCGCGCTCTGGAGGGTGAGTACCGGGCGGGCGGGTGTGCCCTCCCGCCGCACCGGGGCCCGTGCGACCGCGCACACACACGCACTTTCCGGGGTGTCCCCGGGCCTCGGCGGTGTCTGCAGCCGCCTCGGTTCGGTTCGACTCGTCGTGCCGCGGACGCCCGGTTGTCCCCGCGGGGAGCTCGCCGCCGCAGCGCGCCCCAGCCCCGCTGCCAGCGCTTAGCCGCCCTCAGTAGGTTTCAGAGTCAACGCCCCGTGGAACCGAGCCCGGCGCGGCCGAGGCGCGGCCGCTGGCAGGGAGCGGCGCCTCGTTGGATACTCGGTTCACGTTCCGAGGCTTTTCGCCACGACCGAGAGGGCTGGAAAATTAATATTTCTTTCGGTGGAAGCTCGCGGCGTGCCAGAACTGGTGGGGCCGCCGGAGGAGTGTCCGTGTGCTGTGTCCGGCTCCGTCCCTTCCCCGGCAAGGCTCGCCGCGCCTGCTGCCTTAACCCTCGAGGCTCCGGCGTGGGACCGCCGGGGCGAGTGGCCACGCGTGTCGCATCCATCCCCGAGCGGGGCTGCGCGGCTCGCCCGCCCCCGCGGGCGGGGGAGAGAACGCGGGGAGGAGGGCAACCCCGCCGCGCTCCGGTGGAGTTGGGGATGAAAGGAGGAGGGTTAATTGTTTCCCCTTCGGAGGGTGAATCCCGCTCCGCGGGGCAGCGGCGTCGCCCCACCCCCCCACACACACACCGGTTTTGAGCGAGAAAAGCGGCTTTTGGCCCCGCTGGGGGACCGGGGGTTCCCGAGGCGGGTCGCACCGGGGAGGAGGAGAAGGGACGGGGTGCGGGGCGTCCGGGCGGGTTTTTGTCTGGGCACAAAGTGTGCGGGGCTCCGGCCGGGGGCGGCGACGCTCCGGTGTCCGGTAACCGAACCCGCTGCCGGAGCGGCGGGAGGGGGCTGGGGAGGGAGGGAAAGGGAGAAACCCCCGGCGGAGAGGAGCTGTCGGTGCCGCCGCCCGGCCGGGGGGGGGGAGGGCTTTTGTGTGCTCGGAGGCAGTTTTTTTGTGCTCGGGCTTCCTCTACCGTCGCCCCGCGGTGCGGGGTTTGGGCTGCGGCACCGGGGGTGACCGTCGGCAGGAGCCCTGTTTTGGGGCGGGGGAGACGCGTTTCCTCTGGCTTTGGGCTTTGTGGAAAGTTTGGGGGGGGTTGCTCGTTGCCCCTGTTTCTTTTCACCCATTCTCCCTGCGATTTTTTTATTGGGTTTTTCTTTTCCTTTAAAGAGGAAACAAAAATTTAAAAAATCAGTCGCCTTTGTACGCGGTAGGAAGCGTGGGCCTGCTCGGGTCCATGAGCTCCGGGCTGAGCCGGAGCCCCACGGCAGGCGGGGAAGGGAAAAGAAGCCTGCCTGCACCCAGCCCACTCGGGATGGGGACTGCCGGGGACTGCCGAGCCCTGGGGAGCCCTAGAGGGGTGCAGGAGGATGAAGTTGTGGGCAGGGAGGGCTTGTTGGCGGGGCCCCCACACCTGCGGGCAGCCCCTCGCAACCCGTTTCCCATCAGCGGTTTGGGAACCGGGAAGGAAAGCCGGCGTGGGGGCTGGCAGCACCGCTGAGCATCGCCCTGGGGACTGTCCCCAGGGAGAGAGGGAGCCCCGGTCTCTCTCCCGCCACTGCCCGGGGATGGAGCAGCGCGAAGAGCCGGATGGAGAGAAAATAAACGTCTGCCGCTGAGGAGTCGCTGGGTTTTCTCAGCTTCCCAAATGTGCAGAAGGCTCAGGGGCCAAATGCGCTGCCCGAGGAGGTCAGGGCCCGGCTGGGTGCCAGCCCCACGGGACCGCTGCGGGGCTGGCTGGCAGCCACCCAGCATTTTTGGGGCTGGCCCCGATTCCCTTGGGATTTTCTTTTTATTTATTTTCTTTTTTCCTTTGCTCTCGTCCAAGCTGGAGGGAAAGTTGCAGCTGGGCTGGGAGAGGTTTCTGCCTTGCCCAGTGTTAGGAAGCCGAGGCTCGCGTCGGGGTCAGCGAGCTCCCGCGCTTCTGCTGCGCTGGGCATTTCTGGCCGCTCACGATGCCGCTTCCTGATGGGGACCGGCACGTTCGTGTGGTTACTGTAAATCCAGCATGCACATTCGTTCGGGTGTTTTAGTGCCGATCATAAATCTGGCGTGGCCATAAATCTGCGCGCACGTCCTGCAGACGACAACGGTAGTGAGCCGTCCCTGTACCCAGCCACCTTGCTGTCCCCTCCGAGGGGACGACAGGCTGGGCTTGTGGATGGTGCCTGGCTGGGAGTGCAGGGGACTTCGGGGCTGGACGGCGCTGCCCGTTCCCGGGGGTATGGCGGGGAGTTGGGTTTCTTTACAAGGCCCCACGGGGGTGGAGGGGAAAAGCCGCGCTCGGCAGCAGCTCAGTGAGGGCTTTGTGCTGCCGAGGAGAAAATGGTTTCTCTCCAGATCCTGTAAGTGCGCTGGGTCTGTTTGAAGTCACAGTGTGTTTTTCTTCTCCGGTTCAGCAGTCCCCAGGCCGGCTGCAGAAGGAATGCTCTATCCAGGGGCAAGAGCGGATCCTTTCTCCGCGCAGGGTTTGGAGCTGAGGAGTTTGTCCCGGTGGGGCTGTGGGAGCAGAGGCCCTGTGGGGAGCAGACGGCGTGGGGAACGTGCTGCATTCGAGGCCCTTGCTGACCGTCCGGGGATAAAACCCCAGGCTTCAAAACGCCTTGGCCTGAGGGAGCATGGACGGCCGCTGGCTTGATTTGCCCATATTGCCCTGGGGTTTTGGGGGAGCTGTGACTGGGACCCGCTCTCCCAGGCAGCTCCTGCCCTGAGCAACCTCTCTGGGTACAGGACTCCGTTTAAAGTTGGGGTTTCCCACATGCTCCCCCATGAACCCCTCTGCAGAGGCGCCGCGTTGCTCTGTGTAGCCCTGAGCTGACTCAGGCTCTAGTGAAATACCCAAATTCCCCCGAAACAGGAGGATTTCTTAGGGGGGGATTCTCCTCATCTGGGCTCTGCCCATTCGCAGCTCCCAGACCCCCGCCGGGCGTTACGCAGGCTGACCACGCTCCTCTCTGCATCGTCAAACCCCCGCTTAATTGACCCCTGTACTGGAACTGCCAGGTATTTTCTTGGCAGGGAGATTTGCTTTCCGTTTAATTACTTTTCACTGAAATGGCATGTTTCTCGGCGGGGCGATGGAGGGAAGTTAGCCCTGCTGTTTTATTGATGCTTGGGGTAGGGCTGTGAGGGAAAGCGGGTTGTGGGGCTCTCCGCGGTGCTTGCTGGATTCATTAAATCTCCCGTTCCTCCCTTAAAAACTCCATTTGAGGAAGCCTGCCCCGTCCGTGCTCCCGAGGCGGGGAGGAGAAGGGCTTTCCCTTTGTGTCAAGTGGAGCATGCGGAGAGCCGGGGAGAGGGAAAACTCGCAGCACCGGGATCCGTTTGCAGCCCCGCGTTTCTCCCTGGCGTATGGCTCGGCTGCGGCTGCGGGGCTGTGCCCGCCTGGCCCTCACGGTTGGGAATAGCGGCCTCTGGTTTTTAAGGAATGAACCGAAACTCCTTGTTTTGTTGTGATGACTTACTGCGAGAGATATTTGGGGAAACCAGTTTGTTGCATTTTCTTTCCGTGAGCCGTTCGCTGCTGCCACTGGAGCAGGGGAGCTTGGCGTTTAATTAAAACAGCCCGAGCAATCTGAATCACAGACTTGCATGTTTTTAAAATTGTAGCTGTTCCTGTTGTGCTGAGTCAAACTGGTTTGTCGGGATTAAGCGTCTCCGCCTGGGAGCAGCGCTGGGGGAAGGGTGCTAGGGCGGCCCCGGGGTCGGGATCCCTGTTCCTGGCTGGCAGGGGCGGTGAGGTGGGTGCCAGCCTCCCCTGGAGGAGACCCCTGGGAAAGGGGGACTGTCCCCATAGGCCATGGTAGAGCTGATGGCTCCCATCGCCCTGCGCTTCCCTGGGGTTGAAGCCATTAACCAAGTTGGTGTCGCTTCTGGAACAGGCGTGTTCCCAAGTGAAGTGTGTGGGGGACGGTGGGGATGGAGGTGCCCCTCCAATGGCCAGGGAGCCAGGCATGGCCTGGAGCCCCCCAGGGACAGGCTGCCATCTTGAAGGCCAGGCAAGCCTTGGCAGTGGTGCTCCCACCTGGCTGGAAGAGTCCTATTTGAATTTGTGTTTTGGTTTTTTTTTTGTTTGGTTTTGTTGTTGTTGTTGTTGTTGCTCAAAAATGAGTCCTGCACTCTGGCTGGGGCGGGGCTGGTGGCAGGGCATGGAGCCAAGCCCTATGCAGACCCTGTGGGGAACCCAATGGGAGCCATTTTGTAGGGCGGGTGGGTGGCCTGCCCACAGAGGGCCAGCCCCGCTGCTCTTGGCGAGGCCTTGTCCCCCTGTGCTGGGGCTTCGGCATCACCTGCCCTCGGCATGGCTGTTAAGGCCTTGTGGGGCCATCAAGTCCTTGTGGGGCCGAGCTCAGGAGTAGGGCCATGTCCCCCTTCCCTCCCGGCCGCCATTTCCAGAGGAGCTGCAGCCCTCCCCTGGTGCCTGCTTTCCCCTCAGCGCAGCCGAGCCCTCCGGTGCTCCCCGAGGCAGGAGGGAGCGAGCCCAGAGCTGGCTTCGCATGGCCGCCCCTCTGAAGAGGGAAGGGAGCCATCTTGGGAAGAGGCAGGAGCGTGGCGGCAGGGCCGAGTGCCGGCCCCGTGGCCGCTCTCTGCACGCGTGCCAGCGCGTGCCGGCTGGGGGTCCCGGCCTGGGGATGAGGGAGGGGGGTGGAATTGCTGTTGGGGGTCTTTTTTATTTTATTTTTGCCCCGTCGCTAAGCTCTGCGCTGCCGGGGCCTGGTGTTTCTCACGCATGTGGCAGGAACTGTTGACAAACACCTGTTTCCCGGCCCCCTCCCCAGGAATGCTCCAGGGGGCCCCACGGGGGCTGCCATGCCGGGAGGGGGGGTAGTGTGTGTGGCAACAGGGACGCCCCCCCTCCCAGGGGAGCCCTCTCCCAGGGCTTTCCTCCCCGCTGGCAGCTGCAGGGGGGAATTGGGCCTCCCTGTTCCACTCTGAGGTGTGGCTGTCCTGCAGGGCTGCCGAAACCCATTCCGGGGAGGGGGACACCAGACTCTCCACCCCCCCACCCCCCGCCAGGCCAGTCCCGCTTGTCCCTTGGGGTGCTGAGCCGCCTGCCCGGCGAGGGCTGGGGCGCAGGAGGGACCCCGTGGGGAAGGGGAGGGGGGGGGAGGCTCGACGGGCGCGCACGCACACGCGGCGTGCGATCCAAGGCCTTTTTTTATTAATGAGAAAAATGTGCAGGGCTTGAACGATCGCCAGGAACAGATTTATTCTAGTTCCCCAGAAATTAAACTGAAATGAAGGAGCGAGTCAGCCCGGCCCGGCACCCCCTCCTGACTCTGTGCTTGTTTTAACTCTGGAAGAATCTGACTTTGGGGGTGGGGGAGGCAAGGAAAGAGGAGGGGGGGGGTGTGGATATTTGGGTTTAAGCAGTTCCAGATGGGCTCGGTGCTCGAGGAGAGCCGAGGAAGCGAGCGGAGAGCAGCGCAGAGATTTGGGTAACTGCCCCAGGCAGGAGAGAGGAGGGAGATCTTGGCAGAAAGTCCCGCTCCACTCTGCCGGGATGGGATGGAGCTTGGCAGCCGAGCCGCCCTGTCTGTGGGGCGAACCTTTGGATGTGCAGCGAGTAACCTTTTTTGGGGAGGGGGTGGGTTTTTTGGTTGTGTTTTTTCTTTTTCTTTTTCTTTTTTTTTAAATATCATTACTCCTTCCCTGGGCTCTTTCCAAAAGTACAACCTGGAAAAAAAAAAATGGAGCTGGAGGGGGGAAAGGGGCCCTTTGGATCTCAGCCTGCCGCAAATGGCTGCCCTGAGGAGGCAGGCCTGCAGCACCGACTGTGTTCCCTTCCTTCCCCCAGGGACTTTGGGGCTCTCCATCCGTCCATACCAGCCCGGCTCGGCCTGATGGCCCCATGGGGACACCTGCCCTGTGAAGCCACAGCCACAGGGCAATGGGGCCACGGAGGAAGGCGGCAGAGCCATTGTAGAGCCTGGAAACGAAGGTGGCTTTGCGGGCCGATTTACTGCCTACGTTCCCGGTTGATGGCATTCGCGGCTCGAACAGGTCTGGCGTCTTCCGATCGGATGAGTTATTTCTGTGGCAGCAGAGGGTGGCTGCATGGCCCTTCCTCCTGGGGACAGCGACCTATAAATCTCTCCTGCCCACCCAGCAGGGCTGGTCACACTGTCCCCATGGCAGGGAGAAGCAGCAGGCAGTCCCTTCCCCTGCGCTGGGCAGGGACATGCTCGTCCCTAGTGGGCAGCAATTGTTTTATGGCCGGCAGTGTGTCTGGCAGCAGGCAGGGCTGGGGGGCTGTCCGTGAGGTCTGTCCATTCCCCTCGCCCGCAGCTTGGCAGAGCAGAAGTGTTTTTTCCCCCTCCTGGATGAGCCAAAGCAGCGAGTACCAGGGCGCATCTGCCTCGTGGGCAGGGATGGCAGCTCTTCCCTGGCTGGGCTGAGCTGACCCTGGCGTGGCAAACCGGACTCTGACATCCGAAATCCCCACGGTATTAATAGAACAGTAATTGCAGTGCAGGGCTGGACTCGGGCAGCTGGCTCGTGTCCTCTCCCGGCGTCAGTACGGCCTTTCTGTGGGACCTGGCAGGGCTCGGGCAGTGGGCTGCACGTGTCCTTGGCGTGCAATTGCAGGGCAGGAGCCTGCCGTCCTGCAGAAGCCCTGAGCTCGGAGTACCGTGCATTGGAGGAGGATGCAGCGTGGGTGCCAGCTTGGCATGGCGCAGCCCTGCTCCCAAAATGGCAGAAATCTGCCCTCCCCGGCTTGAGCTGGTGCATGACCGGGAGGAAGCGAGCGCCCGTCCCTCCCTGCATCCCGGGTGCTGCCACTTGATCTGCTTTTCACAGAGCTGGCACCTGTCCTCTCTCACATGCTTCAGTCTGTCTCGCAGCCGTCAGGAAACAGCTCCTGGCGAGGAGCACGCGGCCGGAAAACCCTCTTCAGCCAGTTAGCGACCGGCGGGTGGGCGACGGGGCAGGGCTGGAGAGAGGGAGCGCTCCCGTCCCCTTCCATCCTGTGTGCCACACAGCTCCTGGTCATCCAGGAGCTGTATCTGCCCATCCAGAAGGTGCAGGGCACTGGGGTCGGATGAGGGGACTGAGGGAGATGCAGCTGGTCGGTGGCTCAGAGTCACAGGGCCATCTCCACACGCAAGGTTATTATACCCTGGTGCAGGTGTGGGATTGGGAAATAGAGGATGCATCCTTGGAATTGGCATCTTGGCCTCTGCTGAAAGCTTACTGTGAGGCCGGTGGTGCTGGGACCAGTGGTAGCGCTGGGACCAGTGGTAGTGCCCATCCTTGGCCGGGCTCTGGGGCAGGGACTGCCTGCCCTTGTGCGTGCGTGTGTGGTGTGTACAAAGGGGCCTTAATCTCAGTTGGGGCCTCTAGGCCCTGCCATAATGCAGAAATAATGAGTCTATTATTAAGTGCCCACAGTACTTCTTCACTCCGGTGGCTCGCCTCCAGCAGCAGGCAGAACCTGCCCCGCTTGAAGTGGATGTGTCATCATTTGCCTCAGCAAATCCGATCCCCTTTGATGATGGGCCAAACGCCCTTGGCACGAAGGGCCACAGCTGTGATACAGGCCCCATTTTTTTTTTTTTTTTTTTCCCCCCCTCCTCTCTTCCCTTTGTTCCCGGTTCATTGGCAAGTCATTGGCTCGCCTTGGACCTGGGGCAAGTGTGCGTTGGTGGGCATGGGTGGTCTGAGTCCCCCCAGAGAGGGACAGGGTGGGGGGCTGGCTCCCACGGCAGCCCTGCGTCTCCCCCCTCGGTGCTGGGGAGCAGCAGGCGCCCTGCTCGGCGTAGGGACGGGTTCCCAGCGTGGGTGGCGATAGGGAGAGCTCCAGCCCTTCCCTTGGGCTGAACCGCACTGCCTGGCCTGCCCAGCCCGACAGCCGGGGAGAGTGAGGGTGGGACGCAGCACAGCCCCCCCCAGCCGTGCACTGGACACTCGGGCAGCTGGGTGTGCAGGAGGGGTCCCCGGGAGAGCCGGGATTCCCCGGGGAGGCCAGGGCGTGCGTGGGCTGTGCGGCATGCCGGCAGTGCTGCCAGCCCCGTCCCTGCAGAGGGAGCTGGCAGACAGCATCTGCCAGCACCTTTGCCAGGTTCCCAAACCCCATGCTTGGCACCTCTGCGGTGGGTACCCCCAGTCTACCCTGGGTGCTGCCAGCCCCGTGGGTGCCCTGCCTCCCTCCCTGCCTGGCTGCAGTCTTCCTCACTGTTCTCCTGCCTCTCAGCTGCATCAGCAAGAGTCTCCCCTCCCCACGGTGCAGCTCGGGCACGAGGGGCTGAGTTTTCGGCTAATTGCCAAAACTCCTAGCACAATGGCTCCGAAGCTGCCATCCATGGGGTGCCCCATCCACCGAGCTCTGCCTTAGGCTGAGCAGGACGGGAGTGCTTTCCCCTCGCAGGCAGCTTGTGCGAGTCCTCTGGCCTCAGAGTGAGGCCATTCCCTGCCTGGCAGGAGGACAGCCATGGGGTTTAGCTGGAGTGAGAGGGGGAAGGACCCTCCCGGAGGAAGAGGAGGAGGGATCCGGGTGGGCGGCACGCTCCGGGAAAACACGTCGCAGGGTCTCCCAGACCTGGCGCGCGCGCAGGGCGCTCTGTGTGGCTCGGCTTTTGTGTACGCGAAACGCTCGTCAGCGGGAAAAGTGCAACCTCAGGTTCTCTCCCACAGGCAGCTCTTTGTTCCCAGATAAAGGACCTTACACCAAAGGCCCTTTGTGCCGCTGCTCAGAACGGTGCTGGGATTAATTGTACCGATAGGTGCTTGAATGGGGAGCATGCAAGGCCGCTCGCTCCTGCCGTAATTATCTTCAAAACCGAGGAGGAAATTAAAATATGCGGGGAGATGCCCCTTTTGGTGGCTTTTTGACTAGCAGGCAGTCACCAAGATTGAAAGTGCATCCCTAAACAAGCTGCCTTTCCTTACAGAGGAGCACGGCACAGCACAGTGGCAAGGGGGGGAGGCATCCGGCACCACCGTGAGCAGCCACCACGGTGGAAGCCAAGCCGTGTCCTGGGGCAAATGGCTCAGCCATTGATGCTCTCTGCAGGAGCCCGGCATGGGGTGAGTGGCCCAGTCCGGCCGTATGGCCAGACTGGGCCACTCACCCCATGCCGGGTTCTTGCAGACACAGTGCCATGGTGTGCCTAGCTCCCGGAGAGCATGGGCACGTTGCAGAACAGGTTCCTCTGTTTGCGGTGAGGCTGCGTGGGCGTCTTTACTAACTTTCCTCCCTTGCCTTCTTTCAGGATGCTCTGGACTTGAGCGTGTTGCCTTCTCCCCATCGGGGCGAGGAGCTGGCGTCCTACCTTGCCAGCGCATCCTGATAAAAGCCGGCAGTCCCCATGTTCAAAGGCAAGAGCGTTCAAATCGGAGCCGGTTGGTGAAGACGATTGAGTCTTCCCCAGTGGCTTCATCTTGAAAGAATTTTGATTTCTCCCCCCACTTTCTGGCTCAGCCATCACTGCCGTGCGGGTCTGCCGTTCAGCAGCGCGAGACGGGCTCTCTGGGCCTCTTAGAGGGGGGAGTTCAAACGTTTTCGCTGGCCTCAGACTGTGTACACCGCATTCCTGAGCCCCTGCACGGGGAGGAAGAGGTCCCCGGCTCCAGATGGGTCCTCGCCAGGTCTTCAAACACCCAGCAAACTGCTGGGGACTCTGCAGACGTGCTGGCAGGGAACCCCCATTCTTTGCAGCTTGGGGTGTCAGGGCAGGGAGGAGGTAGCCGAACGATGCTCACAGCCCCATCCAAGGAGTGAGGCTCTTTCTCTGCCCCGGGATCCCACTCTGCCATGGAACTCCTGCTTTTATGTGGGTTTGACCGTGCCCTGCTGCATTCGCTGAGCTTAGCGAAGCTCCAGCTGCATCCCTTGCCTTTGCCCAGCTAAAGGTAAGGAGAGGACAACTCCCCAGCGCTGCAGACAGTGATAAAGCAAGCCTTAGGGTGACTTCCCCAAGCTGGCAAAATTGGGAGCCAATTTCCCGTTGACTAATGGGACTAGGCTCTCACTGTGGCGCGCTGGATTGAGGTGGCTTTGACTCACTGCTCGGCCAGCCCTGACGCTGTTCACGTCCCTCCAAAGCACCTGCAAACCCAAACTGAGACAGGAAACCACTGGTGCTGCCTCTGAGCCCACCTCTGGCACCATGTGCCAGAGGGAGAGAGCAGCTGGTGACTCTAGAACCACTGAAACCTGGTTCTTGCTCATCTCAGCCCTGGACGCTAGCACATGCCCTTTCATGGGGGGGCAACACTTAGTGTGCCCCAGTGTTTGGAGAAAGAAGGCAGGTTCAGTGCCAGGCCGCCACAAGATCTCTGCGGCAGTTTTAAGGGCAGAGAGGTGGTTTCTGCATCTCGTCTGCGGCTGGCTCAGCTCAGCATGTGGCCGCCGGCCCCAGGACCATGCAGCGCAGCAGCCCGCAGCGCCGTCTGCCCACGACCTTCACCATGGTGGGCTGCAAGGGGCTGGGGAGCCCTGCTGACCCCAGCTGGCCCCGCTCGCTCCCGTGACTGCAGGAAACCCCTGCGCTCAGCCTGTTTCCTTTAGCTGAGTTGCTCAGTGATTTTATTTTTATTATTTCCCCTCCCCGCTCTCTCTGTGTGGTTTATGTGGCTCTTGAGCCAGTGGCCGGCTTCGCTCTGTCAGATTTTTCCCTCCTCTGTTGGTCAGATGTCAGATGCTGCCAAATTAGGATGCAGGCAGTGAGCCTCCTGTCCGAGCCGTGTCCCTGCCCCAGGCCGGTACTGGTGGGGAAGGGCACTGCTGGAGGGGACAGCTGCCCGTGTGCCCTGTCCTGGGGCTGGACATGGCAAGGGCTGCCTGAATGGAGGCTGCTGGGGTGCGGGGGAGTTCCCGCACACTCTGGGCAGGTTTGGGGAGCAAAGCTCCCCTCCTGCCCCAGGAGGAGGGATGCCTGCATGGTCAGGTCTGGCCAGGCTCTGCCATGGCTGGCCACAGGATCCTCGTGCCACCTCGTTCACAGGCACACCCTGCCACCCAGATCCCCGTCTCCCAGCCTGACTCACCACCGCAGCCTCTCATCCGCACCGGCCCTGAGCACGCAGGGCACCCCTTTCCCGCTCCTCCCACTGTGTCCAGCCCTCCTGCAGAAGCACCCACCCCACTGCCTGCGCCGGGAGTGGGGCCCGTCGCTGGCCGGACCCACACCGGGTCTCTGTGTTGGGACTTGGCAGCCCGGTGCACTGTCAGCACCGAGCGCACGCTTGGCTCTGCTGCGCCGCCAGCGCGGCGTGCCTGGGCCCTCGCCGGCATCACTGTGCCCTTATTAGGGCAGCCGGCGCAGGGCCTGTCCCTTGGAGAGGTGCGGGTGGCCCCACTCCACAACCTGCTCCCCCATGGTCCGGCACCGGCTGCCTTCCCCAGGAGCCACCCTGCTGCGGGGGTCTGGGGAGCATGGCAGTCTTGGGGAAGCCTCATGGCCATGTGGAGCTGCGCTCCAGCCCCTGCTGGTGGTCAGTAGCCGATGCTGTGGGGGAGGGGAAAGGGATGGGGTTTTGCTGCATTCCCTGGGCAGGCAGTGCTTTGGGACCAAACAGAGGCTGCCCCGTGGGTGCCTAGCCCTATCCTGTGCCCCATCCCTCCTGGCATCCTCGTCATGATTCCCCCCTTGGTGGAGGGCTCCTTCCTTCTCTCCCTTTGTTTTTGCTGGGTGCCTCTTAGTTGGTGTTTTTGAGAAATGGCAAATAACTACTGCCCAGTAACCACCTCTGCACTCCTCTTGTCTGCGAACAAGAGCTGGTGTCAGTTTGTCCTTCTTGTAGTAGATGCTGTCCCCGTGACCCTCCTCCAGTTGGGGACCTGGCATCGTGAGGGGTTTTCTTCGCTCTGTCCCCAGTGCCATGTGTGCTGCCAGTGCCACCAGCCCATGATGGGACTGCTTTTGTGTTTGCTCCATGCAAACATCCCGGGCAAGAGGCAGGCTGGTCAGCTGGGCTGGGATCCTGGCAAACAATGAGGCAGGTCAGACAGCCCACGTGTCCCCAAATGTGCTTGTTTACCTGTGCTGCACTGGCACTCAGCCTATGCTTGTGGCCCATCCGTGGGTGCTGGCTCAGGAGCTGCTGGCGGGTCTCCCCGGGGTGGGACACGGGAAGAAGGTGTTTACTTCCAGCCGGGCTTCATCTGAAACCCTGCCACTCGTGAACATTTCCTTCCTCCTCCGCACTTCCTCCCTGGCTGGGTCAGCCTGTGGTTTTCCTGGGGTGGAAGGAAAGAAGTTGAGGCTGCCTCTTGCTTCTGGGGCTGAGCCGTGGTGCCTGGCACAGCTGAGCTGCCCCGGCATGTCCTGTGCCCCGGCCGTTGAGAGCAAGCGGCTCCCAGCCCGATGCCGGCTCTGGGGGCCAGAGACCCATGGCTCCCTGCCCTGCGTCTCAGGACTGGGTGGGCTGAGGAATGGATGGCTGGATGGATGGACAGCCCTTTGACGAGCTGTGCGGGGTCTGGGATGGGGCTGTGCCTGCAGCTGGGGAGGGGGGATGCCCTCAGCAGGGAGTCATTTTGGAGCTGGTCCTGGGGCCGGCATCAGAGCCCCTCTGAGTATCCCGGGGTCTGCAGGGGGCTGCTGCCCAGCTCTGGCATTTGCATCCCCCCTTGCCCCAAACCCCCCATTGGCAGGAGAGGGGCCAGAGGATCCCAGAGGTGTCTGCTCCCCTCCAAACAGCCTGGAGTGGGGGCCTCAGAGCCACCAGCCCACAGAAGGGCCGTTGGCACTGGCCCTGGAGCATGTCGTTTTTCTCTGTCCTTGTATTTCACTCCTGTTTTTCACGCGTGGTGCTTGTGCGGAGCTGCGCGGCTCTGCCCGGGATTAGGGACAGCTGCCTGCAATTGCAGCTCTTCCCAGACAAGCGTCTCGCTCCCCCAAGGCTGGGGCTGGGGCTGTTTGGGGAATGCTGCCGGGGTGGTTTGTCTTGTAGTCTGCTCCAGGAATGTTGGCCAGACGGTCAAATTCTTCTCCCCTCTTGTAAAATGAGTGATGTGGGGCGTCTCTGGGAGAGCAGCCTGCCAGTCCCTCCTCCTCTGGATAAACCTGCCTGGCCCGCACCGCCCTGTCATGGGAACGGGCCCTTTCAACCCCAGCCACAGTAAATACGCGCCCTGCCAAAGCGGAGGGGGAGGGCGCCCAGTCTCCCTCCTCTGGCACCCCTCCTCACTGGCCGGGGGGCATGGCTGGCCACACCGGTGGCCAGGGGTGGCAGCCCGTCCCCCCCCCCCCCTTGCCACCTGGCTGGCTCCTCATCCTGCTGCTTCCCTGCTCCGGCTCGGCTCCCTGGGGACGCCTCGCTCTTCCTGTTCTCCTGACGGGAGAAGAGAAATCTGGAGTCTGTCTGCACCACTCCCCCCTCCTCCCACCACATCTCACCCCCCAAGTTGCTGTTTTCCACAGAAATGTCAGGCTCGGCTCTCCTCTCCCCCACTCCTCCTGTGTTTTGTTTTTTTTTTTTTTTTTTCCTCTAATCTTGGCCTTCATCTCCAATTACTTCTTTCTCTCCTCCCTCTCCCTCCAGAGACCCTGATGGACACGAAATGGGTGACCTCTGAGTTGGCATGGACGACTCATCCGGAGACAGGGGTAAGTCTGGAGCCAGCCCCGGTCCTGACCTCCAAAGGGTACAGCTGGCCCCAGCCCCACAGGAATCGGGGCTGCTCGCCAGCACCTTCACAGAGCTGGCTGCATCTTCCCCCTTCCCTCCCGTGCTCATCCTCTCGCCTCCTGAAACCATCTCCTCTGGACTCCATGCCAGCAGAGCAGGAGCACCATGGTCTCTGGCCTAGGTTGCTCTTAGTCACTTTGATGACCAGGAGGGTTGGGAGGGGTGAAGGTGCAGCTGCTTCTCTTCCCTGTTGGCTGTTGTCTGGTCCCCCCCCACCCCGTGCCGTTTGCGATGTGACCATGGCACCGATCTCCCTGGCTGGGGATCTAACCTGCTCCCCTCTCACTCGCAGTGGGAAGAAGTCAGCGGTTACGACGAGGCCATGAACCCCATCCGCACATACCAGGTGTGCAACGTGCGGGAGGCCAACCAGAACAACTGGCTTCGCACCAAGTTCATCCAGCGCCAGGACGTCCAGCGCGTCTACGTGGAGCTGAAGTTTACTGTGCGGGACTGCAACAGCATCCCCAACATCCCTGGCTCCTGCAAAGAGACCTTCAACCTCTTCTATTATGAGTCGGATACAGATTCTGCCTCTGCAAACAGCCCTTTCTGGATGGAGAACCCCTATATCAAAGTGGATACAATTGCCCCAGACGAGAGCTTCTCCAAGTTGGAGTCTGGCCGTGTGAACACCAAGGTGCGCAGCTTTGGCCCGCTTTCCAAGAATGGCTTTTACCTGGCCTTCCAGGACCTGGGAGCCTGCATGTCCCTCATCTCCGTCCGGGCTTTTTACAAGAAATGTTCCAACACCATTGCTGGCTTTGCTGTCTTCCCGGAGACTTTAACGGGGGCTGAGCCCACTTCTCTGGTCATCGCGCCAGGCACCTGCATCCCTAATGCAGTGGAGGTGTCTGTACCCCTGAAGCTATACTGCAACGGCGATGGTGAGTGGATGGTACCCGTGGGAGCATGTACGTGCGCTGCTGGATATGAGCCGACCATGAAGGATACCCAGTGCCAAGGTATGTGCATGGCAGAGTGACCGTGGCTCTTGTCCCTGTGGACACGTTGATGCAGAGGAGGTGGTTTTGTGTTGAGCTTGGTCTGTTTTCGGAGGCTTGGGAGCTGGGCAAGCCCCCCGAGGAGGAAGCGGGGTGGTATCTCAGAGGACTGGTCTGCAGTTTGACTCAGCATCTGGAAGCCTGAAAGCCTTCGTGGTCCAGACTGGCATGATGCCTGCTGTGTCACGCCGGCTAGCATCCTTTGTGGCATGCATCTCCTCACCAGGAGCCATGGCTCAAGGCACGGTCCTCAGCAGGGATCCGGCACATTTAAACCCCTGAGCATTACCAAAACCTCCCTCTCACCCTTGCTGCTGTGTCCAGTGTCTCCTCTCTCTCCCTCCTGCGGTGCTCGTGGCTGGGGCAAGCAATTGTTCCTGACAAGCGTGATTTCATCCTGCTTGTGTGGAGGCACTCGGAAGCCCCAGTGGTGAGCAGGGCCCCGCTGCGCTGGCTGCGGGAGAAGCCATGCGGATGCGTGCTCCCCCTGCCAGCACTGAGGGCTTGCAGTGGGGAGGGTGGGGAGCGGCACGAAGGCAGGGGAGCCAGAGCTCCCCATCCCTGCTTGGAAGGGAGGGAAGAGCATCTTGCACATGAAGATTTTTGGGGATGGAGAGCGGCCCTGGGTGGCCAGATAGCCCCTTGTGGGTTCTGCTGCTGCTGTGCTCTCCCACGACAGCTTTGGTGTTGCTGTTTCACCCCAGGTTGGGTGTGTTGATAAGGAAAAGTCTGCCTGGACAGATGTTGCTTTTCCTTGGGGTGATTTTGTCCTTGGGAGCTGTCTCTGGCACGTAGGACCCTACCCTGGGTTTGTTTGGGTTTAGGGCAGAAAGGTCTCAGCTCCCCTTGGCTGGAGGCATCGCGCAGGGAGTGGGATGCCGGCTGGGCCCCCAGCGCTGGATGCCTCATGCTTGTCGATGACGGGATGCTTGGCGCTGGCCCTTTGCTCTTGGCAGGGGCCATGCGATTTGGGACAGCCCATGACGTGGGGCTCAGGCCAGGCCGGCCTCTCTGCTGGCTTTGGGAGCAGTGTAGCTGTCAGCCGTGCCACTGTGGCTGGTCGGGGATTGCTCAGCCTCTACAGGGCCATGGCTGTGCTGGGGGATCAGAGCTTCCAGCACCGTCAGTACCAGCACAGCCCTGACTTTGGGGGCAGGTTGCTTGTGCCCTGGTCCCTTTGATCAGCGAGCAGCTGATCTGGCTGCTCCTGGGGCAGACAGACAGCAACATCCATCACTGAGCACCTTGCTCAGTGGTGCAAGCCCATGCTTAAAAGTGTACATTGGGGTCCCCGCTCCAAGGGAGCTGGGGACCTCGTTTCCTTCTTGCTTGGGCTGAGAGATCTTAGTCCGTATGGGGTGTTTACTCTTTCCCAGTGAGGTTTGAGTACAAAGTGACACTGTTTCAAGCCAGCACCCCGCTGCGCCCACAAGCGGGGCATCCTGAGGCAGGAGCTTGGCTCCTTGGGTCGGGCTCAGGGCATCACTGCAGCCTGGGAAGAGGTTCCCTCTCCACATCCCCCCAGCCAGGCAGACGCCCTCACAGCAGCTCTCACAGAGCCTTTGGTTTTCTCCCCTCCAAAGCCTCGGCTTCTTCCCCAGCGTGCGGGGAAGCCGCGCTGAGCCACGGGCACGTCTCCATCCGGCAGCCTGCCCTCTCGCTGGGCAAAAGCGGCGGTGTCCTCACGTTTCTCTGGGAAAGTTGTGCTGCGCTTGTACGATCAGATTTTTCTGCCATACGATCGTGTGTTTTAAGTGGAAACAGCTGAAGAAGGGCTGGGAGAAGCTGGAGCCTCAGCTCCCTTTTCTGCTCTCGGCTGGATATTCCCTTACTCCATTTCGGCAGCCCAGCACCACCGAGAAGGCTCTCTGCCCCCGTGGCGTGGGGAGAGGTGCAGATGCGGCCCCGTGGAGCTAGGGTTTCGGCATTCCCACCCCGGGGAGCCCACCGAGGCTTCACCGCACAGGCGAGGAGCGCTCCGGAGTGCCAGATGGCATTTTAATAAATAACAATACCCAGTTACTGCTTAGATGGGATAAGCCCTGTTGTAAATCTCTCCCTTTCCCCAGACTTTCAGTGGCCTTTGAAGATCTCCTCCTCCTCCTCCTCCTCCTCCTCCTCCTCTTTATCTCCATCCAGAGCCAGGATTAGACCTCGCATTCAGACCTGTTACAATGCAGCTTGTATCCCGGTCCCTCGGGAGCCGAGGGCTCATCCCACCCGGCTGAAGGCAGTTTCTTTGGCATGCTTTGTAATGCGATACGCCAGGCTGGTATCTGGCGCTCTCGTCCTGAGTTGCCACAGCATTGATTTGGCATCTCATTCTCAGCCTCATTATCTTTATTTAATTAGCACACGGCCCTTCTGGGGGTTGTGCCGCTTCCCACACGCTCCCCGCCATGCAGAGCTGCAGCAGCAGCTCTTGCAGGAGGAGGAGGAGCTGTTGGCCGGGGAGGGACACGAAGGCTCTTTCACCCCCTTGCACCCTGAGCCCTGCAGCCCCCTGCCCCATCCCTCCTCTGTTTGGTTTGCAAAGACCCGAATAATTCGGGGGGTTTGGTGTCAAGGCGCTCCCCGCATTGCACAGGCAGGCGGTGGGAGTTTCCTTCGAGCGGCACGGGGCTGCCAGCGCAGAGCAGCTCGACGTGCGGCACCTCCCCAAAAACGCTCCTGGGCGTGTGCTCCCCGCGCCGGATTCACCGGGGTTTGCACCCCTTGTGTTGCCGGCTTCACCCAAAGACAGAAAGGTTTGGGGTCTGGCTGGCATCCGTGGCAGGGCTGGCAGTGACCCCCCCTCCTCGCATGGCCCTCAATGCCCATGGGGTGGGTCCTGGAGAGGGGCGATGGTGCCCCCAGAGACTACACCCCACTCGGGAGGGGGACTGAGGCTGTGTGGTGCAGTCGATGGGCACTCAAACCATAAAAGCACCTGGAGAGACAGTGCAGCTTGATGCCGCACTCTCCTCAGACCCATTTCTTGCCCTTTTTGATGTCCCTTTTCTGCTCTCACCAGGCACTGTATATTTGAGCACAGTCCTTAGGCAACATCAGGTCAGGCTGGGGCCAAAATCTGGATTTTGGCGAAAATAAATTTCCTTTGCGATCAGTGACTAATGGAAACATCACACCGAATTAAAAAAAAAAAAATGAAAAAAATATGCCAAGCAAGCATTGCACTTGCCAACTGTTTGCAGCTTTGCATTGCAACACGGGCTTGCTGCATGAAACCCAGGAAGTGAAACTGCCTGCTATTAATTGCCCGCGCTTCCAGATCAAAGGCAGCTCAGCAGCGCGGGCAGGGGAGAGCTGCCGGTTTACAGCCAGGCAGCTCCACAATGGGTTACTTGTAAAGCGGTCGAGGAAATCTGCCCCTACCATCCTGCTTGTGACCCGCTGTGGCCCAAGAGGCAGCTTTGCTTACTGAAAATTCCCCCCCCCCCTTTTTTTTTTTTTTAAAAATTGGTTTCTCGCCTGTTCCTTGGATGCCACTGTTCAAACCCCCGAGGGCTTTTTCCCTTCTCTCCCCTTCAAATTTAGTCCATTCACTTTTGGACTGCTAGTGTGAAATATTTCCACCCAAAGGGTGATTTTTTTTTAAAGAAAAAAGAAATCTAAGTGCCTTTTAAGAGTGACTTAAAAAGAGAGTTACCGCCTTGGCTGTAGCCAGGCTGTTGCTTCCACAGCTCTAATCCATCTGCAGCCGCTTACGAAAGCGGGAAGGGAGCAAGCCGTGCAGGTTCATAAAGCACAGATTGTCCCAGGCAAACTCGAATGCTGCCTTTAAAGAAATTACAGGGTTGCTGGACAAAGGGATGTGATCAGTTTAATTTATCTAGGCTCAAGCAAGGCATTCTGCTTCAGTCCTACAGGGAGAGAAATAGCTGGAACGACGCTGCCCAGGCTGGACTAGCGTCACATGGATGGGAAAGCAGTAGAGACCTGAAACAGGGTAGTTCAGGGCTGGTATTCCCTGATGTGCTGTGGGCTATCCTTCCCTCCCTCCTTTTCCCAGGGGAGGGGACCCCAAAGTTTTGAGGATGCACAGGGGGGTTCGTTGCTGTTTGCCTGCATCCCATGCAGTAATGGAGGCTGCCTGGGGTATGAGTCACTGCTCTCTGCTGCTGCCAGGAGGGTTTTATTTCGGTGTTTTTACAGCTCCCTCCCTTGGACTTTATTCACTGGGGTGGGGTTTGTATTTGGGAAGAGTGCCCTCCTCTTCCCCC
Source organism: Vanellus vanellus (assembly GCF_965231255.1). Classification (NCBI taxonomy): domain Eukaryota; kingdom Metazoa; phylum Chordata; class Aves; order Charadriiformes; family Charadriidae; genus Vanellus; species Vanellus vanellus. The sequence goes on from NC_138913.1 coordinate 11,249,341, forward strand.
AGCCCCATGCTGCAGCTCTGCGAGGCAGGATCAGGTCCTGGAGGTGGGCAACTGATGAAAACCCCAGAGGGGCTGCCAGAAGCAGCCGGCCAGCCGGCGGTGGGTGCCATGCCATGCCATGCCGGGTGTGCAATGCCCCTTAGAGGGTGCAGGGGCAGTTTTGAAGCAGCCCCAGGGCTGCCTTACTGCCCCACTCCCTCCCGTAAATCCCCTCCGCAGCTGATCCCTGCTGCCAGGCTGGGCTGCGTCTCTCTCCCATCAAACCAGCGGTTCTTCTTCAGACCAGGGAGCTCCGCTTCGGTTCCCTGACCTGTTATCCTGTGGCTGTCAGCGACTGTCATGTTCTCCCCAGAGGTGACCGCGGCCCGGCACCAGGAGATGCGATCTGTGTGCAGAGGTTCAGGGTTGTTATTTTATTTGAGGACACTTGAGCAGGAAAAGTGCTTATGCAAACCTCTTGGTGGGGAGAGGGGAGCCTGGCTCCCTGGCCCCGGCTGGATAGAGTCACGTTCCCGCTCCGGAGCTCCCGGGCTCGTTCCCCGGCGTGCCGGCCAAGACAGTGGTTGTTGTACAGGCAGTTTCTTGCAGAGAAGAGATGACACAGCGGCTTATCCACCAGGGACCTGGGATCAGCTTTCAGCTCAGTTACAGCCTTCAAATGTGGCGGCTGAGAGCTGTCACGCTGCCACCGAGGTCTTTATGCTCTGATTTATTAAACGGGGTTGGAAACTTAAACACTGGAGTGCATCTGGGCCCTGGTCCCTCTCCCGCTCTTCCCTGCTTAACAGGGCTGGGATGTGGCTCATTCCTCTCCTGCCGGGGTGGCATGAGGGTGTGGAGAAATTACCTTCATCCCTTGTGCCTGCGCTGGGCACTGCTGTGGGTGACAGGCAGCTGCCCAGGGATGGCTCTGCCCATCCCTTCCTTCTATGTCTGGGAGCATGGGAGACATTGTCCCCTCTGTGCCCATAACTCCCCAGGCACCAGCTGGTGCTGCGTGCGCAGGAGGCCAAGCGCCATCATCCCTCCTGCATCCTTTGCAGAGCACCTCGCTGTCCCCAGCTGCCATGCCACGCTTGGGCTGTTGGCTTCGCATGAGCCCTGGTTGCTCCAGCTTTGCTCTCCCCCAACAAGCCTGTTATTTCTGGGGGTTTTGTCCCTGATGGATCTGGGCTCCTGTCCATAACCAAAGCATGTTTGGCAGCTTTCTGAGCCCAGAGCGTTCCTGTCCAAGAGGTTTCAGTCATCTCTCATTCCTCAGCAATCTGGTTCCTTATGTGTGGATCTGCATCCACCCAGTTTGAACCGCCCGGGACTCCAGCTGGGGTGGGTCAGCCTGTGCCGAGGCTGCTCCGCTACCTCTGGGCATCTGCTGTCCACAGCTTTGCATTTTGTGGTGGCAAGGGTGGCCCGGACTGGGGGGACAAGAGCCCTGGACCTGCTGGCTGGGGGCTTCCATCGCCCGCAGAGGAGCAAGTCTGCACGCTCCTCTGCCCTCCAGCCTGCGCAGTCGGGATGGGCTAAGCTTTCCTTTCCAAAGGGAAGGCCCAGAGGCTGGGTGAACTCAGGTCAAGGAGCTGGAGCGAGTTGAGCCATGTGGCTGGTCCTGTTCTGACCAAGGAGGAGTCTCCTTGCCAGAAGGCTCGTGCCCTGGGAGCGGGAAGCAGCTTCTGCCGCCCATCCGGGCATGCGGTCCACAGTTCCCCCTTGGCAGTGGTGTGCCTTCCCCCGGTGACGGGGCTGCTTGTGCGTCCCCTTGCCTGGCAGCACCATGATGGATGGTGGCTTCTCTGGAGCTGCTGGTGCCTGGGCAAACCGGGAAGCCAGGACGGCACCCCGGAGCTGTGTGTGGGTCCCTGCGGGGCCAGCCCGTCAGCGAGTGACTCAGCAGCACTCCACGCCCCACGCGTGGGGCTGCAACCAGCCGGAAAACTTCCGTGGAGAGGGTGTCGGGAGATTCCTCATAGCAGGAAACTTCCGCTTGAAGCACTGGGAAACCTCCTCCTGTTTACGGGATGATGTGTGACAGGCGTGGGAGGTGGGACAGGGCTGCCGGGAGGGTTATGCACCCTCGGGAGCTGCCCTAATCCCAACAGAGAAGGAGGATGCACCTTCCTCCGGGGTCGTCAGTGCTGATGCTGCCCTGGCCATGGCAAATGGGTTGAAGCTGAAGCAGAGCCAGCACAGACAGGTCTCTTACCGCTTTGGCCAGCTGCAAATGCAGAGCATGGGACCCGCTTCCTTGGGCCAGCACTGAGATAAATCAGGCTATTTCGAGGTGTGGGTCGGGTTCCTGAGGCTGCGCTGCCCCTTGGCTCAAGTGCTGTTAATCCTTTCACGTGCCCCTCATTACGACTAAACGCCCCGCAGTGCCAGCCGGGCCGGATCCCAGGACTTGTGGCTCCTTGAAGGACCCTGATCGGAAGCCGGAGTGGGAGGTGGCAGCGATGCTGAAGCACTCTTTAAAACATTCCTGCAGGTCCTTGGCTAATCTCGCTCGGCGTTCCACTTGAGCCGGCCTCAGGAGGTGCCACCACCCCGGGGCTGAGAAGTGGCTGAAGAGCCCAAGGCAGAGGGTTTGGGGCTGAGTGGCCATGTTTGGGGCTGCAGAGGCCTCTCACGGGGGCTGCTGTGGGCAGGGCTTGAGGGATCGTCCCAGCTTTATTTCCCTGGGGAATGGATCACTGACCCAATGGAGGGTGCTGGGTGTGGAAACCAGCAGGGGAAGGTGGAGTTAATGTATGGCAAAGCCCTTGGGAAGTGCAATGAAGAAACAAAATGGGGGCCTGATCCCCATCCAGCTGCTGGCGACCAGCTCTCCCCATCTCCAGCTGCCCCAGGTCTGACACCGCAGCACAGCATCTCCTGGGCAGAGCTGTGCCTGCGCTAGCGGGTGCCTGTATCCTGTGCCGACAGCACGCTCTCTCCTGCCCTGCCCAACCTGGGGCACCGTATCCCTGGACATGGCTGACGGCAGCAGAAAAGTGGCCTGTGGTCCTCAAGCCACTGATTAGAGATTTGGCAAGGAGTGAGGAAGGGGCCTGCCCAGCCCTGGGGGGAACAGTGGATGTTTTCTGGGTGCACTTAGTAACTGGGGTTTGTTTTTAATTCCTCCAGCATGTGGCCCAGGAACCTTCAAGTCTAAGCAGGGGGAAGGTCCCTGCTCTCCCTGCCCTCCCAACAGCCGAACCACATCTGGAGCAGCAACGGTTTGCACGTGTCGAAACGGCTTTTTCCGGGCAGACACGGACCCTGCAGACAGCGCCTGCACCAGTGAGTCCTGCACTGGGCGAGGAGGGGAGGTGTAGAGGCAGCAGGGGTCTGTGCCCGGGGTGGAGGGGAGTGTGCTGTGTCCACGCTGGAGTTGAGTCAGGCATGGGGGAACACCATCCCTGACTCCCACGTTCTCCCCGCAGGTGTCCCCTCTGCCCCCCGCAGCGTCATCTCCAATGTGAACGAGACGTCGCTGGTGCTGGAGTGGAGCGAGCCGCAGGACACGGGCGGGCGGGACGACCTGCTCTACAATGTCATCTGCAAGAAGTGCAGCGTGGAGCGGCGCCTGTGCACCCGCTGCGACGACAACGTGGAGTTCGTGCCACGCCAGCTCGGCCTCACTGAGCGTCGCATCTACATCAGCAACCTGATGGCCCACACCCAGTACACCTTCGAAATCCAGGCCGTGAATGGCATCTCCAACAAGAGCCCTTACCCTCCTCATTTTGCCTCTGTCAACATCACCACCAACCAGGCAGGTCAGTGGAACTGCCGGAGACCAGGGGCTGGCTCTCCGCCACAAAGCAGAGTGGGGATTTCTTGCTGACAGCCTTGGAGGCTGCAGTCCTTTGTGCTGCTGTGTTACTGGCTCTCTGTGCCTGCATCTAATCCCCTGGGTAAATTCTCCTCTCCGTTTAACGCGTGTCCCTGGAGGAGATGAGATCAGAACGCGTGCGAGCAGAGAAGGGCAGGGTTGGCAGATGCTCCGGAGAGCTCTGGATCTCCTAGACCTACCCCAGAGATGTGCCTGCTGCAAAGGGAGGAGGAAGGAAGTGAGATTTCTCCCCTGTGGGCCTGGAAAGGCTCAGCACCAGCCCAAACCTTCACAGCCAGCCGAGTGCTCTGCCGTTCCCTCCTTCCTCCCGCTCTGGCCCGGCTCCAGCATGCTGGTAATCTCCAGCCGCTGCGCTCTGATCTGATTTCACGGGTCTCGTCGGTGGGGTGGAGCGTGGAGCTCCTGGTGAGTGGAGGAGGGGAGGGAGCCCTGGCTTGGGCTGGCAGGGCCTTTCCCTGGACCGGTTTGCAGCTAGGCATGGGGCAAAGTCTTACCTTGATGGTATTTCCAAGGGTCCTCTTGGTCCCTTATCACCTTGGCTGCAAGACAGTGAGATCGGATGTCCCTACGGAGATTTGTGGGAGGCCAGTCTCAAAGCTTTTCCATCCCTTTCCACTGGGGTTATCCAAGGAGGTCCCAGGCAGAGAGTCCCCCAAGCTGATGCAGTATGGTGGAGAGGGGAGCCTGGCTCACAGATAGCTCATTCCTCCCCTGCTCTCTTTTCTAGCCCCGTCTGCCGTGCCTACAATGCACCTGCACAGCAGCACTGGGAACAGCATGACGCTGTCGTGGACCCCCCCGGAGAGACCCAATGGCATCATTCTTGACTATGAAATCAAGTACTCGGAGAAGGTAAAGCAGGAGGCAGAGCAGCCTTCCCCTCCTCTAACCCTTCCAGCAAAAAGGGTCCCTGAGACATAGTGCCCAGGGGATGGAGGGGCAGCAAAGGGGTGATCACTTCACAGAGGTGACACCCACATGTCTCCCCTATAGCAAGGCCAGAGCGATGGCATCGCCAACACAGTCACCAGCCAGAAGAACTCTGTGCGGCTGGACGGGCTGAAGGCCAATGCTCGGTATATGGTGCAGGTCCGGGCACGCACGGTGGCTGGATATGGCCGCTACAGCCTCCCTACGGAGTTTCAGACAACTGCAGAGGATGGTAGGTACCAGGACTGGGCTGCCTCTGTCCCCAAGCCCTCCTACGCATGCTCCTTCCCCAGCGTGACTTCAACTCCTGCCTCTCCTTCCAATAGGCTCCACCAGCAAGACTTTCCAGGAGCTGCCTCTGATTGTGGGTTCAGCCACTGCGGGGCTGCTATTCGTCATCGTTGTGGTGATCATTGCTATCGTCTGCTTCAGGTACTGGCTTTGCAAGGAGGGGGGGAGGGTCAGAGCTGGGTTTGGGGATTGCTCATGTCTGCCCCCAGGCTTTCCCCCTTGACTGTGGGTAGAGCTCTGGCAGCTCCAGTCTGAGAGCGAAGGACTGGACCTGTCACACGTGGGTACCAGAGCACAGGTCCTGTGGGAGGACTGTGCATCTCTGCTTCCCCAGCACCAGCTGGGGCTCTGACCAGGCTCCTGCCATCCTCTCTCAGCACAACTAGGCCATCTTCTCCCATCGCACCTCGGGCAGAGGGAGGCTGCTGGAGGGGAAGCTCTCTGGCAGACTGCCTGTGCTGGGATTTGGAAGCTGGCAGTGAATGTCTTTGCCCCATCAGGAAAGGGATGGTTACTGAACACCTCCTCTCGTCTCCTTTGGGCAGGAAGCAACGCAACAGCACGGACCCCGAGTACACAGAGAAGCTGCAGCAATACGGTGAGTGTGAGAGCCCAGCAAATGGGCTCCGCCTGCCCTCTCCCAACTCCTGGGGCAGCCTTCACTAGCCAGGGACTGGGAAGGATGGACTGTCAGCCAGCCAAGCTGCCTCAGCGTCTGTCCACCTGTGTTGTGTCCCTCCTGGTGATGATTCCTCTGCCCTTGCAGTCACCCCTGGGATGAAGGTCTACATTGACCCCTTCACCTACGAAGACCCCAATGAAGCCGTCCGAGAATTCGCCAAAGAGATTGACATCTCCTGTGTCAAAATAGAGGAGGTTATTGGCGCAGGTAAGTCCCAGGGCTGGGCACAGCAGCTGCTGTGACCATTGCCTCTCATCCTGCTGCATGGCTCACCATGCTACCCCCTTTTCCCATCTCCACCACAGGGGAGTTCGGTGAGGTGTGCCGTGGGCGCCTGAAGCTGCCTGGCCGCCGTGAGATCTTCGTGGCCATCAAGACACTGAAGGTGGGCTATACGGAGCGGCAGCGGAGGGACTTCCTGAGCGAGGCCAGCATCATGGGCCAATTTGACCACCCCAACATCATCCACCTGGAGGGTGTGGTGACCAAGAGCCGCCCTGTCATGATCATCACGGAGTTCATGGAGAACTGTGCGCTCGACTCCTTCCTCCGGGTAAGCAACCATCCCCTCCTGCCCTGGGCTGGGGGCTGCAGCACATGGGGGACAGCAGCTCTGAGCCCTCCTTCTCTATTATTCTGCATTGTTGTGCTGGTGTCCCTGGTGCTAAGCTGTGCATAGACCTCATGGAGTGAGGGAAGATGGGTGGCTCTAGGGGCAACGAAGGTGGTGATAGCACATTGGGATCCTTCCCCAGTCCATTTGGGATGTTGCAAACCACTCTGCTCTCTCCTCTGGCAGCTGAATGATGGGCAGTTTACAGTCATCCAGCTGGTGGGAATGATGCGAGGCATTGCCGCTGGCATGAAGTACCTTTCGGAAATGAACTACGTGCACCGGGATCTGGCTGCCCGCAACATCTTGGTCAACAGCAACTTGGTCTGCAAAGTATCCGACTTTGGGCTCTCTCGCTTTCTGGAAGATGACCCGGCTGACCCCACCTACACCAGCTCCCTGGTATGGGACACTCAGGGGGGATCCATTGATCCAGGGGTAGGGTGAGATACCCAGATATGTGCTAAATAATTGAGCTGTGTATCCCTGCAGGGGGGCAAGATCCCGATCAGATGGACGGCTCCTGAAGCCATTGCCTACCGCAAATTTACTTCGGCCAGCGACGTGTGGAGCTATGGCATTGTCATGTGGGAAGTGATGTCCTACGGGGAGCGACCCTACTGGGACATGTCCAACCAGGACGTAAGTGCTCCCTGGGAAGTGGGGAGCTGTGGGCCACCCGTGAGGGCCTGGGTGGCTCACAGCCTGCCTCTGCATGTCTCTCCGCAGGTGATCAACGCAGTGGAGCAGGATTACCGCCTGCCACCCCCCATGGACTGCCCCACAGCACTGCACCAGCTGATGCTGGACTGCTGGGTGCGGGACCGCAACCTGCGGCCCAAGTTTGCACAGATTGTCAACACGCTGGACAAGCTCATCCGCAACGCTGCCAGCCTGAAAGTCATCGCCAGTGTCCAGTCTGGGTCAGTGGCATCCCTGCCTCCAGCCAGGACTTCCCCCAAGCCTGGGGAGTGCTGGGGTGGTTGGGACTAGAGATGTGGGAGGGCAGGGATAAGAAATTTCCCACAATTCCAGTTACACCTCTCTGTCCCCTGCTCCCTGTGACCTGTGGCTCTCTTGCCCTTTAGCATCTCCCAGCCGCTCCTGGACCGCACTGTCCCGGATTACACCACCTTCACCACCGTGGGAGACTGGCTGGACGCCATCAAAATGGGACGGTACAAGGAGAACTTTGTCAATGCTGGCTTTGCCTCCTTCGACCTGGTGGCACAGATGACTGCAGAGTAAGTCCCTGCTTGCAGAGGAGGGAGAGGGCTGGGGCTGGGGCACATCATCCCTCGCCTCTCCGGCAGCCAGCTCCTCCCGCCTGCACATCTGGAGAGCTGAGCTGTGCGTGGGGTTTTCCCAAGTAGGTTAAGGTCTGGGATTCAGCATCCAGTCCCCTGTGGTGTGAGAGGGACCCAGAGTTTGGCAGAGAGCTGTAATGAAGATGGATCCCTTGGCAGCAGCTAGATGGGACAGGGCCACATGCTGGTATTGCTGCTGGCAGGGGGCTGAGTCTTCACCTTCTCCTTGCAGAGACCTGCTGAGGATAGGGGTGACGCTAGCAGGACACCAGAAGAAGATCCTGAGCAGTATTCAGGACATGAGGCTGCAGATGAACCAGACGCTCCCGGTGCAGGTTTGACCGCAGGGGACTCTGCATTGGAACGGACCGAGGGAACCTGCCAACCAGGTTCAGTTTGCGGTGCAGCCCGGCTTCCCGTTTCCCCCTTCACACGGCGCTCCTCTGCCTCGGACGGTCGCCTGGGACAGGACGGGATGGGCCGCCCTTCCCTGGATCGGAGGCACTCATGCCGAGAGGGAGCCCAGCTTTTCGTCCCGTGTCCTGGAGCGGCGAGGCAGCAACGCATCTTCATATTGAAGATGGATTATGGGACAGAGATGGCACATCCCGCTTCCCGCTCTGTCTCGGTGCTCATTGGTTTGAAGAGTTGTTCTGCTTCTTGGATTTCTTTTCACCCTGTTTTCCCCCAAGTCCTCACTTCCCATCCCTCCCCGAGGCCACAGACTGTTGACCCGTCCGCTGAGTCCGTCAGACACGTCCGAAGCCTTCCCTAACTCTGGTCACTGCGTGGAAGCAGCCGGGGGAGGCCGAGCCAGCGACAGGGCCGGGGCCATTGGCCCCAGACAATCACTCCTCTCCTCCAGCCCTGGCGGCCCCTCCGCCCGAGGGTCTGCACTGGAACGTGTCCGAAGGGAAGGCTTCGCTCCCTTTCTTGGCTTTGCACGCCAGAATCCAAACCCCATGAGATTTACTATGCAGGGAGTTAGGCAAAAAAAAAGAAAAGAAAAAAAAAAAAGAGATATATTAAAAAAAAAAAAAATAAGAGGGAGCAGAAAGGGGAGGGAGGGAGACCAGGCGCCCAGCTCCGCATCTCTTACCCTCTTGGTTCTCCTGGCCGGCTCTGGACTGCAGAGCGAGGCCGTCAGCACGTTTGCACAGGGACCCTCCGCCCCCAGACCGACGGCGGCCACGCTCCCCCACGAGGGGCCGGAGAGTGGGGCTGGGGTGGGGGCTGCGCCGGGGGGCCGAGGCCCGGCCTCCCCCAGCCTCCTCTTTTATGCAGAAGGAGCGGGTGCCGCTCCTGACACGCTGTGATTGCTGCCAAAAGACTCACTCACCTTTCCCTGAGGATTCACTGCAGCCCGGTTCCTCCAAGCCGAGGGAGAGACTCCCAGCGTGCCTGAGTGTGCGTGAGTGTGTGCATGCGTGCGTGGGTGTGTGCTGGCCGGCAGGACTGTGTGAGGCAATGGGCAGAATAAAGGCAATAAGAATTTTACCGGAGTTTCCTTTGCTCGATCGCGCTCTCCCTGCAGCAGGCTCGGCTGCCTGCGGCACCCCTGCCTGCCGGGGTCCTCCTTCTCCCAGCCCACTCCAGGCTGGCTCTGTGCCCCTCTCCGCTCCCCCCTTCTCTTGCTGTCACGTATTGGGGTGGTCCTGCAGGGTGCCCCTTGGCACTGGTGCTGCTGCAGGGATGGGCCAGATGGTGATGCTGTACCCACCCTGCAGTGCCTGGGGACCCGGCGTGCTCCCCTGTGGGGTGCGTGGGGTGGAGGTTGGAAGCCAGCTGTGAAACTCCATCTAATGCACTCAGAGATGCTCATCATTTCCCCCCCCGTCCTCTCAAGTCAAGCTGGAACTGTGGGAACCAAACCTGGCATGTGAAAACTAAGCAGGGAGCAGCCAGGCTGTCCCAGCGCTGGAGGGTCCCCACCGCCCCAGGGCTTCTGCCCCGAGTGGTGGCCCTCCTCTGCTCTCCCCAGGCAGAGCCCGGCCCCCGGCAGGAGTGTTGCAACAGCCACTGGTATCCTTGAATCACCGCCTTTGCTCCTCCTCTCCATGAAATGGCAGCTACTGATCCAGGTGGGAGCACACCATTGCAGGGGGTGAGGTAACCCCCCCTGGGGGCTACTGTCCCTGGGAGAGCTGGGCTGGGGGGTCCCCATGCCCTCAGCCCAGGAGGGATTGCTTCCCAGTAGCCGAGTGGGACCTCAGGTTGTTCATGCTGAGGGTTTTCTGGTCCTAAGGCTTCCCTCGGCTGTGGAACGCTTTGCTGGCTCGCTTACAGGGATGCTTTGCCGGCAGTGCCGAGGTGCATGTGGGTGCTCCCCAAAATGAGGGGGTGCACCCCTGTGCTCAGCCCCACTCCCCTCCTCCCCAGGCTGGCCGAGCAGGTGCTGTTTTTCCCCTTCCCTTGAAACCTGCCTGCCCTTGGGTTTCCCATTAACCCCGTCCTCCTCCCCGGGGAACAGTAAACAAGGCTGGGAGGGTGGCTGGCAGCGGGGTCTGTGCTGGGGAACAGGCTCCCCGCATCCCGCCATCCCTCCTCCATGGGGATGCCGGCTGATGGGGGTGCCACCACCACAGCCCCGTTTCACTGGGGTCTCCCCACCCTGCCCCATCCCAGTCACTGCCATGGTGGGACCCCAAAAGGCAGCACTGGGCAAACCTCCCCCCTCTCCCAGCTCAGGTGAAGCAACATGATGTTGGGAGACTTTTAAGAGCAGGCGGCCAAATAGGTGTCAGAGCCCATTTTGGGCTCGCTGAGCCCCTCAGCCCCCCCTCCTGGCTGGAAGTGCTGTGGGGCTCAGGGGCTGCCCCTGCCGCCCTTGCTCCCCCAGCCCTGGTGCTGCAAGAATCCTGCTGCTGCAAGTTTTGGGGTCCCACCAACTCCAGCGCATCCCAGGCATCCCCACCTCAACCCTCCATCCTGGCCTTGCTTTGCTTTTGGGGGGGGGGGGTCAACCCATTTTAAACAGCAAACCTGCCATAAACCCCTTCTCCGTGCCTGCTCCCTGCTCCCATGGGGCAGGACGCAGCATCCCTGCAGCCGCCCCCAGGTCTCCCCCCCCCGGCCCCGCTGCCCAGTTTGCACCCAGGGCTGCGCCCGGCGGCTCTTCACATGCTGTACCTGCCACATCCCTTTTTATACGGATATGTATAGGGGGAAAGCTGCGTTCGATGGTGAAAAAGCAAATGCAACAGTGAAAAACAGCAGCAAGGGAAATTACTGCGAGCGTGCGTTTGTAAAAATATTTTTTAACGGAAAGACTTTTTTTCAATTAAATTATTTAAGGAATTTTATGGAGGTCTGCAGTGCCTGCGTAGTTCTTGGGGGGGGGGGGGAGGAGCTCTGGGTGGCAGGGAGCCCTGCACTGGGTGAGCGTGGGTGTTTTTGGACACTGGGGTGTGGAAAAGTGGGTCCATGGCAGTAAGCGGGAGGCACTTGGCCCCGTGGGGGTGCAAGCCCAGCCCAAACGTCCCCAGAGATGCTCCCCACCACCTCCCAGGGCAGCCGAGGACCTTTGGGGGACGGGGGGGAGCAGGCGGTGCTCCCTGAGCCGCCAGCCCTCGGTTGCTGCTGTGGGGACATCCTGAAGCAGTGGGGATGGGGACAGCGTGGGGTGGCCTTTGGGCAGCGTGGTGGCCAGGCTGGGGTGGGGGGGAAGGCAAACCCTGCCTGCACCCTGCCTGCGCTCTGCCTGCGCCCTGCGCTTCCCCCCTCCCAGCCTGTGCAAAAGAGCCTTTTGTGCTGCCGTTTTTTTTTTTCCCCCCTTTTAATTCCTAACCAGGAGATTAAGGGAAGACAAAGGCTACGATTGTTCCCGCTCTGCAGAGAGCTGGAAAGTTCGGGGAGGGGGGACTGTCCCTTTCCAGACAGGCCCAGAGGAGGGGGACGCGCAACCCAGGTGGAGGGGCCGGGACGAGGGGGGGACATCCTGGGAACGGCGGTGGGGGGTCCCGGGGGCACGGCTGGGGCAAAGGCACACTGGGTGCTAACGGGGACCCCGCTGGGGTGGGCCGAGGGCTCAGGTCTTTGGCGGGAGGGTAGGAGGCTCTCCCCGACAGAGGAGGAGGAGGAGGAGGAGGAAGGTTGGGGATGATGTGTTGGCCGGCTCGCCGGCTGCTTGGCGTTTTCCCTGCTAACTCTTGGCTGACACCAAGGCGACTTGGCAGGGAGAGGATCCCGCAGCCCCGTCAGCCGCCTGGGGCCGGCGCAGCTGGAAGGGATCGTCACTCGGCACGGCTCGGCATGGCTCGGCACAGCGCGGCCGTGACCCGGCAGCCCAGCCCAGGGCACGGGGCAGCGGGGACACGGGCATCCCCCCATAGATCCTACCGTGCCTCGTCCCCATCGCTGCCCTACGCCCACGGGAATCACCAGCGCAGTGGTGCCGGGGCCGCATCCTGCACCCGTGCTTGGCCAGGGTCAGGACGGACGCCAGCCAGGCGGGTTGTTGCCTTGTGGCCGGAGCCGGGGACACACCATGGCTGTCCCCACCATGCGAGGGACGGGACCCGGCGAGTTTTCCCATGCTCACAGGGAGCGATGAGACACCCACGAACGCCCCGGCTCTGCTCCTTCTGTTTCCCGTTAAGATTATTTATTGGTAATTTTTAAGACCACTTACAGACTCTGTTCACGTGCCAGGACCCTACGCGGCTTTTTCCCAGGGCTTTTTTTTTATTAAAAAAAAAAAAAAAAAAGAAAGAAATTGTTTTAATCATTTTCTTCCCACTCCTTCCTTCCAGTCTCCTTTGGTAGCTAGCGGGCGGTTTGCACATGGTGCAGCACCCGTCCTCGCTGCCCACCGCCACCGGGGCTGCGTCCTCGTCCCCTCAAGCAGGGCTGAGTGTCCCCAGAGGGGGAACCGTGGGGAACAAGACTCCCCTCCGCAGTGCCCACCTTCCCTAAGCCAGGAGCTGCTGGCCAGCCTGGGATGCTCCCGAAAAGGGGAGCTGGGGGCTGCCGGAGGGAGCGGGAGGCGACTCTCCCCCAGATGCCTGGGAGCTGACATCGTCTTTGGCAGTGTGCAGCCAGCGAGCAAATGCGCCTGCATTAATCACCCCGCGCCCGCCTGCCTTGTTCGAGGAGCAGAATCCGACCCGGCGCTAGACCAGGAGGCGAAAAGCAGTGTTGGATTATTAAACAAGACCAGGGCGATGCCTCGACCCAATGCAGCGATCCAGTGTTGGGTCTGCAGGAGCAAATCAGAGGGAAAACCATAACAGCCTTTGCTGGTAGGGCTGGCGCCGGGGGCTGCATCGCTCCCCCCAAGGGCCACCCCGGCTGGAAACGTTGGCTCCTTCAGAAATGAGGGGAGCGAAGGGGCTGCTGCGAGTCCGGGAACGAGAGGTAGAGATGCCCCAGTCCCTGCCAGCTTGCCTCGCCTGGGTTTTGCTAGCCATCACACCTGCCCATCCCTGGGTGGCTGGTCGGTGCAGACCACCCCATGCCCCACATGGTGTCATCACCCACGTCCCTGCCCACCCAGCCCCTCCTGCCACCCAAATCTGGCCTCTCCCAGACACCCCTTCGGCCGCAGCCCAAGCAGCTGCTGAGCCCCCCGTATTGCCTCCGCTCCCGCTTTGATCTCCCTGGAAGCCGGGGACGGTATCACGGCCAGGGGCCGCCCCGGGTGTCAGACAGGTTCAGCCACACATTTCTGGCTAATGAGAAATTTCCTCTCGGGTTTTTTTTTAGCTCCGGTATCGCTACCCCACCTCTGCCTCCGCCGGGGCGGGCTGAGTCACGGGGGTGTGCGGGCCACCTCCCGGCACGCTCGCTTCGCCCACTGGCCCGGGGCTTGCCGGGCCCTGGCAGCACCCCCTCCCCACCCCTTCCCCAGGGGATGGCGTGACCAGGAGCCCGGCAAAACCAAAACTCCAAAACTCCGATGACCCATCCTGGTGCAAGCGCCAGATGCCCCAGAGGGATGCCCTGAACCCGGGCGCTGCCCCGAAGCCGGGGTGGATGGGATGGAGCCCAGGGAGGGGGGCAGCGTGGCAGTGGGGGGGCGGTTATGGGTGCTGCACCCCACTGTAGCCCACTCCGCCCCTCCGCCCCAGCTCTCCCGGTCCGTGCTCAGGGGAACCGCAGCTCCGGGCGGCTGGAGAAGTTCAAAGGGAAGGGAAAAAGCAGCAGTCCCCACTCTGCGTGAGGGTTTGGGCTCGACTCCCCGCCGCCCGCAGCCTGCAGTCATTTCGTGCCATTAACGGGTTTCCTCGCTCTGAACTCGCTAATGAGCCAGCGTGGGAAGCAGCAGGGGCCGAGAGCCCCCAAACTGGGGCAGCGGAGGGGGGCGAGCGGCTCCTCCTAGCATAGCACATGGTTGGGGGGAGAGGCCCCCACCACCCACCCTGGTGCCCCACGGTGTCCCGCCTGTGCTTGGGGCTCCCCAGCCAGCCCCGCTGACCCCCAGCACATCACCATCACCCCAGCAGCCCCATGCTGGTGCCCCAAAAGAAGGGTGCCCCGTGCCACCATAGCCCAGGGTGGCTCATCCTCCGCCACCTCCCTCTGCGCAGGTTTCCCCCATCCCGCTGTCCCCATCGTCACCCAGGCGGGGAGCCGGGACTGCGCCCCGGGAGGACAAAGCTGAAACCATGACCCATCCCAGCTGCGGTGAGTCAGGCTGTGCCAGTCGGCTTGTGCCGGAAAGCACCTTCCAGCACCGTCCCCATGCCTGTCCCTGTCCCCATCCCGCAATGCCACGGCACAGAAGGACCCCATGGCAGCCACCGATGGAGAGGAGGGAGGCCAAAAGCTCCGGGGAGGTGGTGGGTGTTTCTGTCCATAGCTGAGCCGTGCAGGAAGGGGAGCAGGAGGATGAGCCAAGCCCAGGACAGGAGCACCAGGGCAAAAGCACGGAGGTGTTTGAGCCAGCATCATCAGCCCTGTGCAAACAGACCTGCAGGATCACGCGGGGACGGGGGAGAGCCAGGAAGAGGGATGGGAGAGCCCGTCCTGCACCGGCCCCGGCTCTGGGGCTCATGGGGTTGAGGACCCAGGTGATGGACCTGCAGCACAGCACGTCTGGGGGCTGGTATGGAGCAGGGGTTGTCCCTGACAGCATGACGGTGGCCGTGCCGTGGTCCCAGCCCATGTCCCCTTGGGCCCAGGCAGCAGGCAGGGGACGGGGTGCGCTGGCACAGGGGGGGTGCGGGCTCCTGTTCACACGCTCCCGGCGGATGGGCGGTGGGTGATGGACAAGGCACGTCCCAGCCTCTGCGCCGAGATAATCCCGTCCCTGCCAGCACCGCCGGCCCGCGGCCGGCATTTATCTCGCGCCAGGGCTGACGTCACCCTCCAAGACCCCGGCCAAGGCAGCCTCGCTGCTCCTCCCGGCTTTTCCCAGGGATGAGGGGCTTTGGGCCCCCTGCCCCAGGCTGCAAGCAGGTGGATTTACAACCACAGCCGTGCTCCGGCATCCAGGGGACAGGAGAGGCAATGGGGCCTTTATGGCTTTAATACACCTTTCTGACAGTGAAGTTTAAATGGCCTCATAAACCCCCCCATCGCCCACTCCCAGCAGAAGGCAGTGGTTTATTAGGGCTGTAATTCTTCTCCTGGCATTTCATCAGTGTCCTTTTAATCTCCACTTGGGTTGGTTTTTTTTTTATTATTTCTGGTTAATACCAGCAGCTGTAAATGCTGTTATGGATGGTCTTGTGCAGGGACCCTCCGGAGGGGGACTGGGTGCTGGGGCAGGGATGTGATGCGGCAGGAGGTGCTGCCGGCTGGGACAGCCCGGTCCCCATCGAGGGGTCACACCGGTGAAGAAGAGCCAAATTTCTCTGCTCAGAGCGCATCCCTCCTCTGCAGAGCGGGCCCAGGCAGGATGCGGCCGCAGTGGAAGGAAAGCCTTCCCAGGAAACCTTGGGATTTCGGCAGCAGAGCCGGCCAGGAGCTAATCCTTTGTGCCAGGCTTTCCACTTTCATCTCATTAACTCCCACTCTCTGTGCTGCTGCCCTCTCAGTTTTTCTGGCGGGGAGATAAGTCTCCGTGCTCGGCGCGGTGAATCCTCCGTGCCTGCTCACCCGATGCTCCCGGTCGCGCTGACGCTGGCAGGCAGCTTCCATCCAATTACAGTGGGGTGAAGCTCATTTTAATTGCATAGAGCAACTGGGATTACGCAGACTTTATCTCCTAATTCCCTCTTTATCTCTTAACTTCACACTCTTGCCGCTTGCATTGAAGGCAGGACAGCTTGTGCCGGCGTTTGCAATTTCTGAAGTAGCCTTTCCCCGCGCGCCACCCCTTTGCCCAGATGAGGTCGGCCCCAAAATGCCTCAAAATGCTCCAAAATGCCAGTGCTGGGGAACCCTCCGTGTCCCGTGGAGCCAGGACGAGCTACTACGACATCCCCGCAGCACTGGGGGGTCAAGTCCACCCGCCGGGGAATGGCACCCATGGCACCGGCTGCTTTGGGACTTTGGGAGGAAGGCTAGCCCTCAAACTGGTGTCCCCAGCAAAGGCCACGTGTCACCCGGAAATCAGAGGCTTTCCAGGAGCAACTGGGATGGGCACAGCACGGGCAAAGTTTCCCCTTAACACTCCATGACCCTCCAGGCAGCCTGGGGGGGCGCTCAGCACCACTGCTGGGGCTGCTGCAGGGCTCGAGGGGTCCCAGCAAGGGGGGGACGGGGTTTTTGCCCCCCAAAGACACACTCTGGAGACAGCGAGCGTCTCAGCCAGCTCCTTGGAGACTCTTGAGGACCCTTTATCTGCCCCGTGCACTTAACCTGGATGACTGCCACTGCAGGGCTCTGGGGGCTTGTCAGTGGAGTCAAAAGGCATTTTGTAATCTCTCTGGGTACCAACAGCACCCTGGGGGTGCCTGCCCCCCCCTACAGAGGGCTGTCCCACCATCCCTTCCCGCAGCAGGAGTGGCACAGAGCCACGGTGCTCTGCCCTTCCCACCCGTATTTATTCAACCCCCCGAGACATCCCTTGGTGCCCAGGGCTGGATGGTTTGGGCATCCAGCAACACCCACTTCTGCGTGCAGACATGTCCACCCCGACCCAGAACGAGCTCTTGAGATAACGAGATAGCCGGAGGCTGCCCTGGCCAGGGGCACTTGGCAGGGCTGGCCACGATAACAAGCCAGCAGCTGGTCCCCTCTCCCTGCGAGAGTATTTCCCTGTTGGTTTGATGTCCCTTGGCATCGTGGCTAGCCGGGTGCTGGGCTCACCCATGCTGCAGGTGGGTAAACTGAGGCAGCAGGGCAGGGGGCAGGTGTCTGGCTTAGCAAGCTCTGCATCAGCGCAGCTGGGTGCTAATTAGCTGCCATTAGCACATGCTAATTAATCTAATTCCGATGACCCACAATTCCAGAGCGTGAGAGCTGCTCCTCGCCCTTTGCCATCGCTGTGCGTGGCTCTGCCCACGCCGTGGCCGGTGGCAGCAGGGAGGGGATGGACAGGGAGCCACTGATGCCAGTGCCGTTGCCACCCAGCAGACGTGTCCTCCTCGGGCTCAGCCCTGCGTGATGGCACGCTCCTGGCTGCCTCTCCCCGGGCACTGCCAACACAAGCCGGACCCAGCCGATCAGGCATTTCGGGTGCCGGGAGAGACGTGCTATACCTGTCAGCTTTTACTGCTGGAATGCCCCAAGTGACCATCCCCTTGGCCTCCCACCAGCTGTGCCCCTCCTACCCCCCGAGCATCATGCAAGGGGGGGGCCAGGCATGCTTGGGGGGGCAGGGTGCTTTGGTGCAGGGGCTATGGCAGCGAAAGGGTGTCTCTTAATCCGGCAGCAGCTGCGGGGCCCAGGCTTGCTTGTTCAAGGGATATGGCAGCTCGGTCAACAATCCCCTGTCCCGTTTCGGGAGGGATTAGCAGCCCCCCGGGGAGGGAAGGGGCCCACATGAATATTGGGCGGGTGGGAACGTGGCCCTGCAGAAACAAAGCTGGCCGGGGAGGTGGCGGGGAGCAAGTGCCCGCCATC
Source organism: Vanellus vanellus (assembly GCF_965231255.1). Classification (NCBI taxonomy): domain Eukaryota; kingdom Metazoa; phylum Chordata; class Aves; order Charadriiformes; family Charadriidae; genus Vanellus; species Vanellus vanellus. The sequence continues at coordinate 11,266,944 of NC_138913.1, forward strand.
CCTGAGTGTCCCTGAGGTGGAGGACGAGACTGGGGACCGTCCCTGTCCCCATCCCGCTCTCACACCCCACGGCACCGACAGGAGGGAGCTCTGGTTATCATCCCGTGCCGCCCTGGTGCGATAACCCCTGCCAGCACCAGGGCGGATGGCAGCCCCCCACCACCCCCTCGACCTCCTGTCTGCCCCCATGTCCCACCACCCCGGAGGGAGGTGGCACGGGAAGCACCCAAACACCAACACCTGGGAGCTCCCGGCAAACCCTGGCAAGGGTGTAATTAGTCCTCATTTGCCACGGGGTGGCCAGCTGGGGTGAAATCCAGGCTGAAGGACGCTACAGAGTATAAGGTCATCTTGGCCAGGAGGGGAGTTGGGCTTCTTGTGGATCCTTTCCCCCAGGGGCTGTGGGAGCCTCCCCCCCACTTCTGCGCAGGAGCAGCCCCAGCACTCCCAAAATATCCCTGGGTTTAAACTGGGAGGCTCTGGCTTCTGGTTGAGAAGCAGGTAGGATGTGGTGGGAGGAGGAGGATTTGCCTTGGTGGTATCACATCCCACATTTCCCATGTGCTCAGCACCCCTCCATCCCCGCTGTGTCCCGGCGTGGGGACCCTCCAGCCTGCCTTTGCCCAGTATTTGGGGTTACCAGTGTGCAAGGTCTGGATGAGCAGCCCCGCAGCCCTTGGTGTTTGCTGAGCGGCTTTGAGCTGAGCCCCAGGGCTTTGTCTGCCCCAGGGCTTGTCTCCGTGGGGAGCAGAAACCCTCCCTGGGGCAGCTCCCTGGGGGGCTGTGGGGGTCCCTCGGGGCCGTGAAGGCAAGAGGGACCAGGGTGTGCACCCAGGGAGAGGTCCCCAGCGTTGGTGATGCTTGGTGAATCTGTGTCCACCTGGAGGTACATGCACTGGGGGCATGTATGGGTACGTGCACGCGTGTAGCTGGGTGCTCCTGCGGGCTCCCCCCAGGGCCCCCCCCTGCCCTGTTCCCTTCAGGTGCTGAGTGAGGGCCGTTTTTCTGCTCCGTTAGCCACGGCTGTGCCGGCACATAATGACATGGTAATTGCGAGCGGAGGCCTGGCCACACGCACTGCCCGGCTCGCCGGCCAGCCCTAGCCACACCGGGGTTACCCGCTGCCCGGGGGGTCCCACCACCCGCTCCCCTCACCCGCCTGGGGGACCCCTGCATCTGGCTCCATCCGAGGTCTGTCCCGGTGGCCATATGGGGGGGAAGCCCCCCTGGCAGGCTGCTGTCACCTCTCCCGCCTGGGAGCTGAGAAACCTGTCCTTCCCCGTGGTGTTTACACGGGTAAGAGGGGTCCTTCGCCGCTGCACATCGCATTTTCTGCTTGGTCACTTCCATCTGTGTCCCCGCATAATGATTTTTTCTGCTACATTAATTTAACACACTGCGGCGAGCCGAGGCGCTGGGACCCCGGGCTGCTTAATTGTGTCAAAGGAAAGGCTCCCCACTCCCGCTTTCATCGGCGGCTGGGGCTGCTGCAGGGTGGGTGTCCCCGCGGGGGGGTGGGAATGGGTCTCGGGGTGGTTGTGGGGTCTGGAGGGAGGAGGTGGTGGAAGGGTGTGGGGTGTCGCAGGGGCTGCCATGACCCCTCCCCCCCCCCCCCCATCCCAGGGCAGGAAGCAGGTTCTGGCTCAGGGCATCACTGGGGGCTTTCGGGTCCTGGGTACCCTAAAGCATCCCTTCCAGAGAGTCTGGCACCGTGGGGCATCCCACCTCATCCCTGTGGATGCTGCAGCAGGATGGCAGTGGCACATCCCGGTGCCTGATGCGTTGCCTGGAGCCGGCCGGCCCCGCACCCCGAGACGGTGGGAGCCGGAGGGTTAAGTGCTGTGTTTGTGTTGGCTGAATGGGAACAAGGCCCCCACAAATGGAGGTGAAGGGCTGCCCAGACGGGATGTGACAGCCCGATTTCAGGGCTGTCAGCCCTGGCATGGTGGGCATTGAGCGGGGACATTCCTCCCCACCGCTCCCCGCTCCCCTGGTTGCCGCGCTCAGGCTGCCGACAAAGGCGATGGGCAGCCCCTGCCCACCTCGGCCCCGCCATCTGGGGTGCCATGGGGCATCTATGGGGCACTGCCAGGCCTGGGGCTGGGCTCCGTGCCCGGCTTTGCCCCCCCACACCCCCCCGGCACAGCGCGGTGCTCGGGGAGCCCCCGGCCAGAGGGGGATGCCGGGAGCCCCCCTCACCCTCCCCACCGGCGGCCCCACCGTAAGTGGCCTCCGGTATTTGCAAACATTGTGGCGAGGGGCTGGGAAGGTCTCGGCCCACCCCAGCGGGCGCCTTTGTGCCGCGCGGACCCCCGGGGGCTCATTTCCATCCCGCCCGGGCGCTCGCCCCGCTCCTTTCAGCGCCGCCGGGCCTCGCTCCCCGCTCCGCCGGCGTGCCGGAGCCCGGCAGAAGCAGTGCCAAGCACACAGCTGTGCCCCAGCCCGGCACCGTTCCTATCCGGAGGGTCCGGGGGGAGCTCACGCCGGCGTCACCGGCATGCCGTGCCGTTGTGTGTGCCGCTGCCCCACGGGGTGGTTGCTGAGCTGGTCTGCCTTGGTCCCTCCAAAGCCCACCAAGAGTCCCCGTGTCTGCGCACGCTTGCACAGGCGTGTGTGTGCACACTCGTGCCCGGGCTGCTGCGCTCAGAGGGGTGTGCGGCTGAGCACGCGCCTCCTGCGTTGCACGGCTGCGTGGGGGCACCCACTCGTGCACACCCACCGTGGCTTCCTCCTCCCTCGCACACCCACCCACACCAGCTCCAGCTGCGCGTACCTCACCGTGCGCGCTCCCTGCCCTCAGGCTCCCCCCGAATCCCCCCACCCCAGCCGAGCGAGGTGCCCTGGGCTGGCAGGCGGCTCTGCCAATCCCCACGGCACAGGGATGCCACGAGTGGCTCTGGGCTCCCCACGGCTCCCAGCACCCTCTCTGTGCACCCAGCTGTGGGGTCACCCTGTCCCCTCTGATGCATTTCGGGAGGCCACCGCAGCCACATCCCCCACCAAATCGCGGGGACGCAGCCCGGTGCGGCGCGGCCGGATCTCAGGCAGCGCCCGTTGGCTAGCACCGGTGGGTTTATGGCCCTGCTCAACGGCTGCAGATCAATGCCAAGCCCCGTTTTATTTGCTTTTGGAGTTATAAAGGTGAATTAACCCAGCTGCGCCTTTGCAACCGCTCTCCTCTGCTGCCAGGTGCAGGGCAGAGGGGACGGGCAGGGGACAGCGGGACCCCGGGACACGGTGCCCATCCCTCACCGTGCCCGGGATCTCCCGAGGGAACCGGGGTTGCTCTTTTCTCGTACTTTTTGTGGCCAGTAAATCTCTTCGGGGGCCCCCGGCGGTGACCTCTTCCTGGGCGCAGCCACTAAGCCCTTTGTAATAGGATTTCGTGGCAGAACCGGCAAATTAGGGGCGAAGTGAATGTGTTAAGCTGCTGGTTTCTTTCTGGCGGGTTCCCCCTCCCCGGCCCACGCCGGCCGGAGCCTGAACAAAGGCGACGAGCTCTGCTTTTATCTTCAGCCCTTAGAAGTTGGAGCTGTACAGGGCTGTGTGTCCACCCCCCCCAAACAGGCAGTTTGGGACAGGGATGGGGACAGGGACAGGCAGAGCCCAGGGCTGCGGGAAAGGAGTATGGGAGTAACTGGCTGCGAGCGAGTTGTGCCACCACGTTGGCTTTGGGGGCAAACTTGGGGAAAGGGGGCAAAAGGGCCCATCTCCAGGCCAGAGGGATGTGACACCAAGGGGTTTCCTGGCGTGGGACCCCACAGGTCCCTCCAGCATCCCAGCTGGGATGCAGGACTGGGAGGGCAACTAGGACGGGGGAGCAGCTGGGGCTGCCCCGGCACGGGGACGATCCGGGTGATGCCGGGGGGACACGGTGGGAGGACCTGCCTCTGCTCCAGAGTTAATATTGTTCCAGCACAAGGACTTCATTAACACTGGCAAACACAAAGCCATAAATACTCATTAATTCCCTGCGTCGGTGATGGCTCTGGGAGCTGGTGCACCCCCACCCTACCCTTTGCCCCCATCCAACCCTTTGCCAGCCATGTCCCCAGGGGGTGCTGGGTGTCCCTCGGTGGACAACAGTGGACAACCCCCAACCTGAGGTACGGCCGCCCCCCCCCGCCCCGGGAGGTCTCCTTTCAGGGGTGCCCACCAGCCCCCCCCAACTTGGGGTGACGGTTGATCCCCCGGGACCACCCCACGGCCCCGGGCAGCTCTCGGCATCCTCAGGCAGCAGAGACTCACCCCGGGGCTGGATGGGGAGGGTGCTACTTTGGCACCCCAAAATACCCCAAATGCAGGCAGGGGATAGCGTGGTGCCCCCGGGGCCCCCACAAAGGCCTGATTTATTGCTGTCTCCTGAAGGATGCCATTAAGAGAGCGGCCGGAGCGGGGAGCGCAGCTGCTGGAGCAGATCAGCGCCTGATTAATGTTGGGCAACTTGTTATATTGTCAGATAATTATCCCCAAACTGTATGACTTTTCTGCTAAGTGGCAGCGCTTAATTGCGTTTTTAATTACACCGCCATCACGGCAGCCCCTCCGCGCAGGAGGCAGGGATGCCGGGAGTCGGGCAGGAGCGGGGTAGGGGGCCCGGGACCCTTCGCAAAGGGCATGGCGGGGGCATCCCACCCCCCACCCCCTGCTGTGGGCTGAGGCACCCCCAAATTGTGGGTGCTGCAGGCAGCAAAGTTTCGGGGTGACCCTTGTCGGTGCCCACCGAGGTGGCAGGCACAGCGGGTGCAGGAAAAAGGGGGGTGAGGCAGGGTGCCCCCCCCTCTGCCTGCCATGGGCGCCAAGCCCCATCCGGCTGGGGGCAGCCCGGGGTTCGGCTTCCCCTCGCAGGCAGGGCCGGGTCACGGGTCAATGCATTTAAAATTCCTCCTGGCTCTTAAACCCGGGAGAGTGGCTGGGGGGGGGGCAGCGGCTGCGTGGGGAGCACCCGCCGGCACCCGGGGCAGGCAGCACGCGTGGGCAGGCAGGAGCGGGCGTCTGTGGCTGTATGTGTGCCTACGCGTGTGTGTGTGCACTTATAGGGGGGGTGCGTATGTGCATGGGGGATGGCACGTGTGTGTGCATGCACACGGGTGAGTGTGCAATGTGTACACGTATGTGCCTGCCGTGGATTCGAGTGCCTGTGTGTGCACACTTACGTGCCTGCTGATGTGAACATCTGCGTGTGTTTGTGTGCACATATAGGTGTATGCATGTATGCGTATGTGTACATGTGTGCAAACATAGAGGTACATGTGTGTACGTGAGTCCATGTGCCGTAGCGCACGTTTGTCCCTGTGAGGTGTGTGGGGGGGGATGTCAGTGCTGTGTGTAGGGGTGTGTATATGTGACTGCGTGCATGGCTGCATGCCTGTGCGGGGTGCAGGGATGCCCCTGTGCCCACCCAGCCGGCTCTGGTGGCCGCAGTGAGCCCCGGCTCTGCCCACCAGCCCCAGCCATGCCAGACCTCCCCAGGACCGTCCCCGGGGTGACCCCACAGGGGACAGTCCTGCACAGGGGGTGGCAGTGGGGACAGGACCCCCGGGGTCTTCAGGTGCAGGAGGCACCTGTGAGTCGCAGCAGCCCCTCTCCCCCGTCCCTCCCCAGGACAGCGATGCTCCCAGCACTGCGAGAGGGGCACAGCCCGGCATCCCCCCCAGGACTCCAGCAGTGCCGGACCCCCGCGGGGCTCAGCTGTGCCCCCCAGGGCCTTGGGGCAGCTGGGGCTGTTCCTACCAGGGGACAGGGTGCCGTGGCCAGGCAGCCCCCACACCGCAGCCCTCCCCACCGGCCGGACACCGGGCAGCGCCGGGAGGAAATCCAGGCGTTATTGGGCGGCTGGCTGCAGCCCTTGCCTCGGCCGTGGCCTCTGGCCCGAAATTTCCTGGTGTGGCCATCACAACAGCATTACTCTGGGCTTTGCCTTTTCCATCGGGCAGCGGGGGGGGTGCTGAGCCGGCAGGAGACAGGGCTTCCCCCTGACCCATGGGGGCGAGGGGACGGGGTGGATCGGGTCCCTCAGGTCCCTGTCACACCAGTGGAGAGGAAGAAACATGGATTTTGATGGGGAAGGAGCTCATTCTGAGCCCCCCCTTGGTGCTCAGCTGTGCCCCCCACCCGCCGGGGGTGCCTGGACTGGGGTGAGCGTCAGGGCTTGAGGGGGAATAAGCCCCCTGAAACACATCCTGACCCCCAACAGCCCCCTCGCCAGCCTCTCTTATCTTCGCGGCAGCCGGATGGGGTCTCACCAGAAAGAGGCCAAAATTTCAAGGAAAAAATGTAAATAAAGGTCCCTGTCTCGCCTGTCCCCGTTATCTCAGGAATCCGGAGCGCGCTGGCCCCTTCTCCGAGCTGTATTTCATCCCAGCCATCGCCGCTGGCTGCAGACCAAGGTGGTGACAATGGGGATGGAGGGAGGCTGTACTTTGGGACCCGCTGCTGGGACCCCGGGAGCGGGGGAGCCACAGCACCCCTGGGCTGGGGACACCTTCCCACCCCATGGCGCCTGGAGTCATAGGATGGGCAGGAGGGCTTGGTGCCCTGGCCCTCACCACGTGCCACCCAGCCATGGGCACACCAGGACGGGGCCACTTTCACATCCCTGTCGCCCACCTGGAGTCCCCGAACAGCAGGGTGGGGGCTCGGCCTCTTCCCCTCCCTGCTCCAAGATCAGCTGCTAATGATGTCTCCCGACCCAGCTCGCAAAGAGCGTAAATTATTCAGCTCCTCATCAGGGCAATTAAATTAACTCATCATTGCGGGCCATGAATATTTCAGGGGGGGCAGGGGCCGGGGAGCTGCAAGGGGGGCAGCAGGGCTGGGGCTGAGCCCCATCCCTCGGCCGGGAGGTGCAGCGAGTGTGTCTGTTCTCAGCTCGCAGGGGGGGGAGGTGGCAGGGAGAAGGGGTTCGGGGGGGAGGGTCTCAGAGAGGAGGGCTCCCAGATGGGTGCCCAGCGGTCTGAGTCCCGCACCCGACCCCACCATCACCCTGTCTGCCCGGGTTACTTCCACCGGCTGCTGATGGGGGCCAGGTGCCAGGCAGCCCCCTCGCAGCCCACCCCGGCTCCGCTCCCTGAGTGCCTCCTGCACCCACCCCACCCCCCCGCATCGTCCCCTTCTTTCGAGGGAGGGGACCTGGGGGTTGGTGGCACCGCAAGGGGCTGCCTTCACTCCACCCCAGGGACCCCAAATTCCCCCTGCCCTCCCCTTGCCCCGGGCTGTGCCAGCCCCTGCCCACCGCCCTCCCCGGGGCCTGCGGGTTCTCCGTCAGGATTTCTCTTTCCTTTCTTCCTCGCGCTGAACAATTAATAATTTATCCCATAATAAAAGAGGAAACGGTTAATGAGATGAAAACAAGCCAGAAACATCTGCTGGGGCTGCTTTCATCGCCTCCCCGGGCCGCCTGCGCAGGAAGCGGTCGTGGGAGGGGGCTGGGGGCGCTGGGGGGGCCACGGCAGCAGGAGGTTGTCCCCCACACCCGGCCTTCCTTGCCGTGTCCCCCTCCTCCTCAGGGACCCCCAGGCCACCCTGGCCTCGCGTCCTCTCCTTGCTGCACCACCAAAGCCTGGCTGAGACTGGCTGGGCTCAGGTCACAAATGGTGCTGGGGGTCCTGCCATGAGGGTGTCACCCCAAAATGGGCAGCAAAGGTCCCAGCACTTTCACTGGTCTGGCGTTGCCCGGCATCCCCAGAGATGTGCCTGGCTGCTGGAGGGGGACAGGGCTGTCCCCTCCGTCCCCTCCATCCCCAGCCCCCATACCCAGATGTTGTTCATTACTGGTGATCCGATCTCCAGTGAGCCGGGCTGCCCCTGGGACTCGATGCTATCGGGGTGGCAATGCAACCCCAACCCCTCCCAGGGTGCTGGGGGGGAACATAGGGACCAGGCATGGCACTCCTCCAGCAAAAGGGGGCTGCAGGATCCTCCCCCCCCAGCTCAGTGCTTTGCTGAGATTTTGGGGCTGCTTATTTCGGCAGCAGCTTCGCAGCCTGCATGGCACGCAAGGAGAGGTGTGAGGGGACACGGCCGGGATGCGGATGGGGATGTGGGGTACCGGGGAAGGGGAGGGCAGGGAGAGGGGGCATGGAGAGTGGGAAAGGGATGGGCAGGGAAAGGGAAGGGGAAGGCAGCAACGCCCGGAGGCTGCTGACGCACGGCCAAGACCGAGGCTGGAGGGAAGAGCCTGCTTCAACCAGCCCTGCCACCAGCTTGGCCACCGGAGGGGACCATGGGGACCCCGAGAAGGCTGGCGGGGTGGGGATGGAGCTGGGGTGTGGGTTTTGGGCAGGGGGGTAAGAGGGGTTTGGGCAGGACGCTGCTGCCTGCCTCTGCTTCCAATTTAGCTGATCCTCGCCCCGATCCCTGCAGCTCCCTAATCTGTTTGTCTTCCAAAGACGTTAAGTTAATTCGGAGCCCTGCAAAATCCCCCGGCTCTAATCCCAGCCCGCCCTCCGGCTCAGCCGGGTTCGAGTCGGCGAGTCTGGCAGGGGCAAGGCAGGCAGCAGCCAGACGCTGCCGGTGCCCGGCACGGAGCCCCTCGCCACCACAGAGGAGTGGGGACCCGCTCCCGCAGGCTCCCAGCCCCAGCTCCAGCAGCCCCCAGGTCCCTCCTGGGACCGAGTGCCACTAAGGGCCATCGCAAGGACAGGCGGGCGTGATGACAGCTGGGGAGATGGCCTGTCCCTCCGCCAGCCCGGACAGGCACCCGGCCCTGCTCCCAAGAGGTGTCGCGGAAAAACCGACGTCAGCATCAGCCCGGAGGAATTTGGCCACCCTGGCCCATCCTGGATGGGGACAGGGACAGGGGCCTCTGCCATGCACCACAGCAGTCTTGAGCAGGGCAAGGGGGTGGGGGGGCTATAAGCCCCCTTCCTTGCTGTACTCTTTCCCAAGGCCGGAAGCAGCCAGAGGGACTGGGAGCATCCCCGGGTACAGCCGGTGTCTCTGCTCCCTGTGGGTACATGCCCTGAGAGCAGAGAACAGCCAGCTCGTGACACTGCTGACATCCCCTGTGCCAACCAGGGACAATGGTCAGGTTTATTTCCCCAGAAGCTCATTTTTTCCACCCAGGGCCTCAGCGAGGGGGGAGGGAATGGGCTAATCCCTTCCTGGGGACCCCCAGGGCTTCTAGCATGGCTGTGACCCCACCGCTCCTTGGTCCCCTCTGTCCCCCGCCTTGCAGGACATGGCTGGCAGTCCTCAAGGGAAGCAGTCATGAGTGGTGATGGGGAAGCTGTCGAGACATGGTGACACCCCCCAGCCGCCCCCATGCTGGGGACCCCTGGCATCCTGCTCCCCTCCCCCTGCCACGCCACCCTCCATCATCTCCTCGTTCCCAGCCTGGGTAATTGGTGGCCTGGTGACAGACAGGCTCATTAACAGCTTAATTTCGGCTTCCTCTCTTCCTGCCCGACCCCCAGCTTAGGTGGGGACCAACCCAGCAGGGTGCAGGGATGGGTACCCCGAGGCCACTGCACCCCGTTGCCGCACCTCAGCGGGGCACTGGCGGAGCTGACGGGAGAGCATACGTGCGCACACGCGTGTGCAACACGCACCGGCAGGCAGCACACGTGGCCTTGGCTCCCTGACATCGGGGTGCATGGCGGGGACCCCATCTCTGGGCATGGGGACAGTGCCACCCTGCACCTCTCCCCGCCACCTGCGGCGATGCCACCGGGGCAGGTGTGTGCCCGCAGGTGCCAGCGGCCGCCCACCCTCCCGGCATCGCCCTGCCCTTGTTTGCTCCCATAACGGCGGCGGCGTTTCGGTTCCTTTGTGCCGGCAGATAACAGGGGACGCCGCCACCTCTGAAGAACCGGCTGCCACCCCGCACCCCGAAGCGGGCAGCGGGCAGGGGTGCAAGCCGGGAAGGTGAGCAAGGGGGTGCAGGCAGGGAGGCAGGCAGAGGCACGGGTGCAGGTAAGAGGCGTAGGCAGGAACGCAGGCAGGGATGCGGGGTGGTACAGGCAGGGATGCAGGCAGCAGGTATGGGCACGGGGTGCAGGCAGGGGTGCAGGCAGGTTTCCCAGCCTCACTGCTCCTCTGCTTCTGCCCTTGGGTCCATATTGCAGCCCAGGACCCCCTCGCCCAGGCAGTGCCCCAAATCCTGTCCCTGTCCCCCTCCCCGGCGAAGGCAGCAAAATGGCTGATGTTGGGCCCCCAAAGGCCGCCCCGCCGGATGGAGGCCTGGCCGTGTTTCAAAGGCATGCTTGTGTTGTATAATTTATCGGCAGGAGATAACAGCCGAGCAGCTAACGAGGGGGAATGGGGGGGGGAGGAGGGGGGCTGCACCCTGCTCCGGGTAGTCTGGCACCGTGGGCACCGGCGCTGCCGGGATTCGCCATGCCGGGATTCGCCATGCTGGGGGAACAGGCACCTCCCCAGCCACGGAGAGACATGGGGACACCCCAGTGGGTCCCATTTTGTGCTGGGATGTTTTGGGGGTGCCCCAAGGTAGGGGCAGAGCCGGTGTCACCCTGTGCCCTGCTTTGGGGGCACCGGCTGGGTGCTCCCCCCCCAGGTACACCTGCCCCGGCTACCCCGATGCACAGAGATCCCAGGGGCTATGGCACAACCACAGCGAGGGGAGCCTGGAGTCAGCTTTTGGGGGTCTCTTCACCCCCATGGCCTGCGTGCCCCCCGCAACCCAGCATGCAGGAGGGGGCAGCAGGCATTGGGGAGAACCCATAGTAGGGGAGGGCTGGTCCCATGGGCAAAGGGGCAGCGCCTGGCGCCAGATCTGGGGAGAGTTTGTTTAATCCCAGATAAGGAGGCGACGCCAGGCACCTGGCTGGCAAACGGGCGCTCCCCAGGCAACGGCACCAAAGGCAGCACTGACCCCCCCCCCCCCCCAGCACCGCCAGCACCTTCCCTGGGACCATCTGTTCACCGCTCGGCAGCACGGGGCTGGCACTAGTTGGGCACATGGGTGCCTCTGGCCACCCACGCTCCTGTGGCACAGCACGGCACAGCATGGCATAGGGTCGACGAGGCTGCGGACACACAGGCAGAGCCAGGGCAGATGGGGATGTGGTGCAGGGAAAAGCGGGATGCCCTGTCCTGTGCCAATACCGGCCGGATTTATGCCAGGACCACCTCACCCCCACACCCCCCACCATCCAATCTTGCCCCATGGGCTGCCTGGGCGCGGGGCCAAGGAGGGGGCTTTGGGCACCGTGGCTGTGCCGTACAGCCAGCCCCGGGGAGCTCGGGGCCATGCCAGGCTCCTGCTGCCACCTCGGCCCCGTGGCATCTGGGGGGCACCTGGAAACCTGCCCTCCTGCCCTCTACCAGCTGGCCCCATGGGTGGCTGCGTGCCCGGGACCCCCATGCAGGGCCGTGCCCGCCTGCGCCCGGGGTCGGGGCTCAGCTGTGCCCCAGTCCCACAAGGGCAGAGAGACAGACGGTGCTGCCGGCTGGCAGGGGCCGTGGGCAGGAGCATCCCTGGGGGGCTGCCTCGCCGGCTGGCGAGCACAGCCCCGGATGCTTGCTGGCCTGCACCGAGCATGCCAGGTCTCAGCAGGGGCGGGCAGGGACAGCCGGGTGGGATAAGCCCTTTGTGTCACCCTGCAGTGGCCCTGAGAGTGCCCAGGCAGAGGGCACAGCCATGCCAGTGCCCCCCCCTCCCCCGGCCTGAATCGCATCGGGCTCCCAGCAGGTACCCCTGAGCATGGTGGGGGCTGGCAACCGAAAAACACCCCTGGGGCTCACGCCATGCTGCTCTGGCCGGCTGCCCCCTGCCTGGTGGGTCACATCCCTCCAGTACAGCACCCTGTGGATGCTGGAGGGGGCACCTGGTCAGACTGGTGAGCCTGGCTGGGGTAGGGGTGTCCCCCCTAGGGGTGATCTGCCGTGCTTGGTGTGGTGCTGCCACCCCCTGGCTACGTGCACAGTTGCGGCTCCCCCTCCCCAGCCCCCCACGCAGGGGTGCCCAGGCCCTTTGCACCCCCCCAGGGTGCAGGATGCCAGGGAGGGTGCGGGGGGGGTCACACCCCATGCCTTGCTCCGGGCAGGGGGACTGCCCATGGCCCCCACACTCAGGCATGCAGGTTTGTGTCCCCCCTCAGGTGGAGAAGGGGTTGTGGGGCTGAAGGGGGGGGTCACCCACCCAGACAATGATTAGAAGGAGCCGAGGTTATGTCCCAGCGCATTAAGGCTGTCCCCGCTGAGTGCCACCGCCGCAGGGTGACCCCGCCGTGAACCTCCCACAATCCCCCCCCGACGGGCCACCGGCCCCCTCGCACCAGCACACACACACCCCCCCCGTCACGCCAGCATCCCCACTGCGTGTCACCATGCTGCCCCATCCCGCTCGCTGCGCCGCAGGGATGCGCTGGCACCATGTCACAGGGGGAAGGGACACACGGTGGAGAGGTCACACCTGGGTGGGTTTGGGTACCACAGACATCTTGTGATGGGCATCACGGATGTTGGGGGCACCTCGGCTCCGGGTACCACCCTGAGTCACATCCCAGAGATGTACAGCTCACGGGGACAGCGTGGGCTATGTCCCCACACAGCCACCTTGCTGCAGGCACCATGGCCATGCACAGGGACCCGCGTCCCATAAATGTCCCCCTCACAGCCTCACAGTCCCCAGCAAGCTGCTGGCATGTGCCGCGCACACGGCACCGTGCCACCTGCCTTCCCCGGTCCTCGTCACACCGGGGCACCTGCCCCCACCACTCACCTCCATGCCAGCCCTCTCGGTGCCACGTCTGGGTGGGAATCCCCTGCCCAAATGGGGCGCAGGGTCCCCGCTGCCACGTCTCGCCCGAGCCTGGGAAAAATCATTGAATGCAGGCCGGCGGTGGCATTCAGGGGTCGGGGGCGGGGGGGGAACAGGACTGAACTCTCGACCCCGCGTCAGCAGCTCCCCCCCTCCGCAGATGCCAGGCGTGCGCACCCCGCGGCGCCCCGACGTGTGAGCCGCCCCCAGCCCTGCCAGACCCCCCCGCTCCCCTCACGGTTCATCGGCAGGCCACGGGTGATGGCCGTCACCCGTCCCTCGCCCACGTGGCTGGCGTGGGAGGGGGAAGGAGACGGCGGGGGCTGCAGCCCCCCAGCCCCATCGCTGGCTGAGGCTGCGCAGCTCATGACACTGATGCCCAACTGCAGTCGGGAGGGGCGGCGGGTGAAGCCCCTCTGTCCCACGCATCGAGGGGGTGAGGGGGGCTGCGAGGCCCCCGTGGGACAGCTCGGACCTCCCCACGCCGGGGCCGCTGGCTGGGGCGGCTCCGGGCCGGGCCCTCCCGTGGCCGTGGGCGATGCTGTGGGGTGCGCGGCCCCGCGCGGTGCCATCCGCGGCCTCGCAGCTCCCCCTGCCGGCACCCGACCGGCCGGGCCAGGGCCCCCCCGGCGGCACAGGCACCCCCAGAGGGGTTCGAGCGCATGGACCTCCCACCGACGACAGGCTCTGCGGCACCCTCCGGGGCCACCCCACAGCTGTGCAGCCACGCCGGGGGCCCTGGCAGCCCCCCATTGCAGTGCACCTCCCTCTGCAGCGCACCCCCCCCCCCCGCAATGCTCCCCCACTGCAATGCTCCCCATTGCAATGCCCCTCGCTGCAATGCCCCCCCCCACTGCAATGCGCCCCTATTGCAATGCATCCCCAATGCAATACGCCCCCCAATGCAATACGCTGCCACCGCAATGCACTCCCCCACTACAACGCACCCCTAACTGCAGCGCCCCCCATTGGAGTACACCCCCATTGCAGCACACACCCCCATTGCAACACACCTCCACTGCACTGCGCCCCCATCTCACCGTCCCCCTTTGCAATGCCCTCACCGTCACCCCCCGCAATCTCGCAGCGCCCCCCACCCGCAGTGTCCCGGCTCCGGGGGTGCCAGCCCGTTGACCCCCGCCGGGAATTTGCTGCGGCCCGGTGCTCGGCGCTGCACAGCGCGGCGCAGCGATCCCCGCCCGCAGGGCGGCCCTGGGGTGCAGCTCACGAAGAGGGGGGGGGGGGGGGGAGGTAACCTAGCCGGTGGGCACTAGGGCCAAGCGGACACCCGCCGCCGGTCAGTCGCAATGCGCAGGCGCAGAAATCGCCCCACCCACCCTGAGGCTACTTCCGTTCCGCAGCGGAAGCTGGGTGGTGTCATCGGCGGGCGCCGGGCGGGAGCGGTACCGGGACCGGGACGAGGAGGCGTCGCCGCCGCCATGGCCGGGATCCTCTTCGAGGACATTTTCGATGTGAAGGACATCGACCCCGAGGGCAAAAAATTCGACCGTGGTGAGTGGGGTCCCCGCGCCGCCTCCCCACCCGCCCGGCTCTGGGCTGCTCCCCGCTTGACCCCATCTGGGCCTGCGCCGCCTCCAGTCGGGGCTGCTCGGCGCTGCCCTCCCCCGGGGTCCTGTGCCCTCCCTCATCCCGGCCTGCCTGCCTCCCTCGTCTGTCCCGGTCCCCTCTCTGTCTTTCCCGCCGGCCGAGGCCCCTGGGCCCTTCCCTTTCTTGTCGTCTGGCACCGACCCCACCGTGTGTTGCTGTTCCCCGGTTCGCCCTGCTTCCTGAGCCCGGCTTCTGTGCCCCTCCACGCCACCCCCGACCGCCGGTATGCACCATTTCCCACCCCACCGTGTCCCTCTCGCTTCCCGTGTGTACCCCAGTCTGCTCCCAGGTTCTGGTAACCATCCCTTCCTCCCAAATAGCTGGCGTGCCAGCCTGGGGTGGGAACAAGAATGGCCTGGTCCTAGGACCGTGTTCCCACCCAGCTCTGTCTTTCCTGACTCTGCTGCTCTCCCCAGTGTCCCGCCTGCACTGTGAGAGCGAGTCCTTCAAGATGGACCTCATCCTGGATGTAAACATCCAGATCTACCCCGTGGACCTTGGTAAGCCATGGAGCTGCTAGTTCATAATGGGTTAGGATTGGGTGAGGTTAGAGAGGTGCGTGCTAGTGCTTAGAGGAGACTAAATTTGCTGCAAACGAGGAATATCCTATCACAGACTTTCTTGGGGCCCTGTGCCGTCCCCTGGTCAGATGTGTGTGGCGCTGGGCAGTCTTACTGTGCTGAGGCTGAGGTGGATTCTGGTTTGCCTTACTGTGAGATTTGTTTGGGCTCATCTCTGACCCGTTCCCGAGAGATGTAATCTGGTGGAACTGTCTTGGGTGGCAGCAACTGAGCTTTTAAGGGAAACCTTTTGAAACCAGCTTTTGTGGTGAAATATACTAAATGGGTGGAAAAGAGAGTCTTGCCCTAAATGAAGCATGGAAGGGCTGGAACTAGTGCTGCAGGGTCTCATGTACCTGCCCAGGGCTTAGCCAAGCCCTCTGGGATTCTCCCTGTGAATCTCGTGTTGCATCACATGAAAATGCCAGCAGTGGTGTCCTGGTAGCTCTGGTCTCCTCCATGGTGGTGACCAATGTCTGTGGACAGTGTGGACACAGAGAATCCAGTGTGGTGTTTCCTTATTCCCCACAATCCTGTTTGAGGACTAAAGGCAGGGATGGGGGCTTGTGCTAAACCTGCCAGGGTGGCTTCTTGCCACCACCCTGAGATCTGCTGTCACCACTACTGTTCTGGCTGCACCCCTTGCCTTCTCACCAGTCCTCTGCCCTCTCCTCCCAGGGGACAAATTCCGCCTGGTCATTGCCAGCACCTTGTATGAAGATGGCACTCTGGATGACGGCGAGTATAACCCCACGGATGACAGGCCGTCCAGGTACAGGGTTCCAGCAAGGACCCATGTAGGGGTTAGATGAGGAAAAAGGTTAAGTGCTGAGGGCGCACCTGGGTTTGACTCTTCTCTGAGCTCCCGCCATTCCATTGCAGGGCAGACCAGTTTGAGTACGTGATGTACGGCAAGGTGTACAGGATCGAAGGGGATGAGACCTCCACAGAGGCAGCCACACGCCTGTGAGTGCCTTTTGGCAGGAGAGGGGGGGGATGCGGTGCCCAAGGGTGGTGTGGGAGAGGCACCAGGATTTCGGCATGGGTCTCCAATGGGTTTCCTCACTCTCACTGCTCCTCTCCTCCTGCTTCAGCTCTGCCTATGTGTCCTACGGGGGCCTGCTCATGCGACTGCAGGGAGACGCAAACAACCTGCATGGGTTTGAAGTGGACTCTCGAGTTTACCTGCTGATGAAGAAGCTGGCCTTCTAGGAGACCTGCCTCTGTGGGCTGCCCCAGAGACATTCTGCTGGTGGGGAAACAGGAGCCCTGTGACCCCAAATCCTGCCTCAGCTTCCATGCGGCCTGGCCCCTCTGGAGCTGGGGTAGAAAAGTCCCCCTACTCATCCCAGCCTCTTCTGACTTCTGCTGGGATCTGCAGCCCTCTCCTGCATGGAGAGAGGTGCCTGATGGCTGAGTGGAGACCATGCTGGGTACTCCGTGGACCTGCTTGCTGTATCTCTCCTCCTGCCTCTGCCTTCCTGTGCTTGAAAAGCAGAAGCAGCCCTTGCTCTGGCCAGGGACAGCTGGACTGGGACAGCTGCCTGTCTGCCTCTGGGGCTGGGGAACCATTTCCTAAGGAGCCATCCTGAGGCAGGCCGGGTTTGTTTTTTATTAAACTGGGATGTGTTTTCTAGATCTGGCTGTGCTGGCTGAGAGATAAGGCTGGCAGGAAGTGGGTACGCCTGTGTGGGAGAAAAGGGGGCCCACACCACTTTCCCAAAGGATGGGCGCTCCAAACCTGCCCTGGGTTCTTCTCTGCTGCCACGCCGGGCACAGTGCCCACTGGGGCTAGGGAGAGGCAGGTGGGTGCAGGGGGCGAGGGGTGGTAGCTCGTGTCCCCGATGGAGCCCGTGTGCCCTGCAGAGCTGGCAGCTGCCACGGGAGGGAGCTGGGCACTGGGGAGAGACACAGAGCACATCACTGTCGGGCTGCCTCTTACTGAGGCCCCTGGAAGTGTGTGGTCTCCTCCTAGGGCCACAGCAGTGGGGGGGGGGAAAGGACAAAACCAACTCTTTAGAAAAATAGCTCTTTATTGTAAAGCATTCACAGTAGAGGTGCCTGCCTGGGTGGGAGCAGGGCCTGTGCCCACTGGTGCACGGGTGTTGCTGTCTGCTTCTCTGGGCTGTGTGATCACCAAAGGCTTGAGGAGCAGGAGCCAACCCTTTCCCTGCACGCACCTTCCTGGGCACCCAGAGCACAGCTCAGTGTCCGGCAGGATTGCTCTGACCTGGGATCAGGGGTGAGCCCTGTGCACAGCCTCACCAGGCCCCACACTAGGGCTCTCGGCCACCCCCATGGCGTTGCTTGCACAAGTCCTTGGCCAGGTCATGGAAGAAGAAGCGCAGCTTGCCCTGCACCAGCTGCCGGTAGGTGAGAAAGATGCTGGTGATGTGGGTCTCCTCTATGGAGCGTGGGGAACAGCCTGGCTCCCAGGGCCCTGCCTGAGGGGTGAGAGTGGGATGAGAGGGGTGACAATCAATATCATGCCCAGCCCAACGCAGCTGGTACCTGTGTCAGGGTGGTCTGGCTCACATGGGGAGGTCTCACCTCCCAGCTGAAGGTCTGCAGGAGCAGGAGGAAAGAGTTGGCGTGTCGGTAAAGCTGGCTTAGCTGTCTGGCTCCACACTCCTGGGTCACCTGGCCCTGGGCCCCTGCCGCAGCACCCACCAGCAGTGCCAGGTCGCACAGGATCTCCCGCCGCTTGGTCTCATTCTGGAGGAGCAGGCAGTGAGTGAGCTGACCCCTGGGCCTGACTTATTCCTCTGCCCACCCTAGGTCTGGATGGGGTCCTCCACCCCCCTGTGCAGCCAGGTATGCCCACAGGCATCTTGTTAAGCATTTCTGGTGGCTGTGTCAACACAGGAGTTCCTTCTCCAGCCCTATGGGCCCCCCAGTGCCAGCACTGTCCTCCCAGCCCCTCTCACCGATTTGGATTTCCACTGCTGGAGGCTGAAGTCCACCAAAGGCAGCACTGCAGGGCAGCTGAGTGCGGGCAGTGCCTGGCACTGGTCCTGGGGGGCAGAGGAGATGCTGAGGTGAGATACCAGGAGATGTGCCTGTCCCTGTCTTGGGTGTGGGGGGGTTTATCCTCACCGTGCTCTCCTCCATGTCCTTGGCCTCCCCGATGTACTTCTGGATGAGTCTGTTGTCGCAGACCAGCCGTGTTGGGCTGGCACGGCCCTCTTCCACGTGCAAGAGGAAGGATGTGAGGAGGAGCAGTCCTGGGGGAGACAGGGTTATCTTGGGTGCTGTGCCACCCTCCCTGGGCAGCTTCAGCCCAGGGCCGTGCCTGCAGCAGAGCAACCCCTTGCCCCAGCCTGGTGGTGGCCTCGATGGCCCCATAGTAGGGGCTCAGGGAGGGGTGGTCTGGGGGGGCTGATGAGGGCCTGGTGCTGCCCTGTGGTCAGCTCAGGTGCCCAGTGTTTGCTGGGGAGAGACGGGGTTTCCGTGCTGGTGGTGTGTGCCAAGGGGCTGCACAGCCGTGTCTGTGCCAGGTTTTTTGTTTCCGCTGCAGGCAGGGAGCAGAGCCACGCTCCCTGCGCAGACCAGGGCCAGCCCTCCTCATCTGTGCCAGGAGCACTTCAGGCGTCACATGCGCTTCGGGGAATCCCTGCCTGCAGCATCCTGCAGCGCACGTCTGCTCCTCACTGCTGCTCTGGCCGAGGGCTCGCCTGCCAGCACTGCCTTCCCCAGTGCCACCAGCACGTTGCTGTCCCGAGCACCTCTCGGCCAGGTGGCTGCTGTGCCCAATGGCCACCCATCCTGGCAACAGCCCCTCTGTGCATCCACCTGCCTCACTGCCTGCCTTGGCACTACACTTGTCCCCAAAAGCCCTCGGCACAGCCTGTTTCCTTAGGATGGGCATGGACGGATACTCATCTGCCCTCGTGCACCAGTAGTGGCCAGGTCCAACCAAACCAGAGCCACCCTTGGGGTCTGCTGCCCACACGTGGGGCTCATCTCCTGGGATGCCCATGCGGGGGATGCTCTGGCTGTGCAGGCATGGTACTTGCTGCCAATGCAATGCCCCTTCCTGCTCGCTCCCGTCCCCGCTTTTAGCCGCGCACTCACTGTTCAGCTCCATGCTCAGCTGGGGGCTTCGGTCCTGCATCTTCCACCCTGGGGCCAGCGGCTGATCCCTGGCTCCCGTCCCCCTTCCATGGAGGGCAGCGGTGGCGCGGGCTCCCCGCGAACTGCCCAGCCAGGACGAGGGGCCAGGAGCACCCCCGGGACAGCACAGCGCGGCACTCTGGCTCCGGCCCGGCCGCCCAGCCGAGGCAGCGCGATTTCCTGTTGTGTCGCCGCTGACCTTCGAGCAAAATCGCAGCAGGGGCCCCGGGCCCGGGGGACGGCTTCCTGCCTCCGGCCGCTTCCTCCCTTGGCTCGGGGAGCGGGAAGGGCGTCCCCGGGCGCCCTCCGGGGCTGCTCACCTGCCCTCTGGCCTGAGTGCTCAGCTGCCAGGACCTCAGCGGTTAGTGCCTTGGCTGTGCCTGGCCAGGGGGTGAGGATGACGCTGGTACCTGCAGAAGAGACTGTATTGGTGAAACTGCAGTAGGTGACCCTGGAACTATCAGCCCTGCTGGGGTCCTGGTCCTGGCTGTGGCAGGCAGGCATGAAGGTCACCAACAAACCTCGCCCAGAGGTGGGCTCCAACCCTGGTGACCTTCACCCACAGGTGGACTTCAGCCCTGGTGGCCTTCCCCCAGAGGTAGACCTCATCCCCTTGACCTTCACCCAGAGGTGGACTTTTAAACCTGGTGGACCTTGAACCCTGGTGACCCTCACCCCATCCCTGGTCACCTTCACCCAGAGGTGCACCCCATCCCTGGTGATCCTCACCCAGGGCTGAACCCCAACCCCAGTGCCCCTTACCCAGAGGTCGGCTCTGACCCCTGTATTCATCACCCAGAGGTGGACATCCCTGGTGTGTCTGTGATGCAAGGGCACCCCTCTGAGCTGGGGAGGGTGATGGAGCAGGGGGCCCGGCTGACACGCAGCCCCTGGGGCTGTCTCACCAGGGATATGGGGTAGGGGGGGCAGGTGAAGCACCCATGGACACCCCCTCCCTGGGTGGGAGAAGCACTGAGGGTCTGCCCAGTGCCAGGCCCTGGCATGTCCACGTGCATGTGCGTGTTCATATGGCACATGTGTACACACATCTCACGCGCACCCTCAGCCCTACGTGTGCTCATGCACATTTCCTGTGGCACATGTTGGGGTGCACGCTCAGATAACCCCCCCAGGGCTAGGCAGTCCCCCACACCTGCCCCTTTCTGGGGACTCCTGCCCCCCCCCCTTCCCACAGCCCACATCCTCTTACCCCAGGTCTCCCCACAGCCTGCGCGATTCCTTCTCCCACCCCTGTCCCTGCGGCCGGCGGTTCCCGGCAGCGCCTGGCCGGGTGACAACAGGCAGAGTAAACACCTCAGCCCTGCTCCGCCTGCCCCACGCCCCGCTCGGCCGCCAGCAGCCCACCTTGCAGGGTGCCCGGACAGGGGGTCCGGTGGCCACCGCGGCTCCAGGGACAAGGGTGGTAGCCCAGCTTGCCTGGGGCACAGCTGGTGACAGCCGGAGCCACAAGTACCAGGGTCAAATACCACCGGACTTCCCCCGCATGGCCATGCCCCGTCTCTGCGGACGTGACAAGTTGCAAACGTGCCTCGCTGGCCCCCTCTGCCAGCGCTGGTCCCACGCCAGCCCCCAACGTGCCCATGTCCCCGTCCCTCCCTGGGTGCAAACCCCTTCACCACACGGGGCTGGAGAGCTGTGGTGCCCTGCGCTCCCTGCTTGCCCTCATAATCAGGGAAATGAACCCGTTGGGGGAAGTTTGAGGGCAGCTGGTACTTGGGTGCCTAAAATAGTCCCTTCACCCCAAAATGCTCTTTCCCAGCTGTGACTGAAGCGGGCAGGCAGCAGGAGCCCCCGCCTGTGGGCAGCTTGGTATTCTTCTGCTGGAAAGGGCAATGCCAGCATTTGCTGCCCGTGCCAGGCAGGCAGGGGGGGATGTGGGGAGGAGCCCCTGCTGCTGGCCTGCCGTGCTCCCCCCCGGCCCAAATCCAGGGGTGCTGTGGAGGAAGGGGTTGTGGGGACAGTGAGTGATGCTCGGGGACCCCAGCGGGGGCCATGGGGGCTGCAATGCAGGGCTCTGGTGGGGGGCAGGAAGCCCGTGGGGCTGTGCAGCTGGCTGGATCCCGGTGCCAAGTTTCCCACCTCTGCTTACGGGGTGCAAAGTGCCGGGAATCCCGCTGCGGGGGGGCAGCCGTTCACACCCACTTCGCCAAGGTGCCGAGGGCGGCCGGAGGTGCCAGGCAGTTTGGGGGGGGGGGGGGAGCAACGACACATGGAGGTGGGGAGACCATGGAGGGGTGGCACAGCTGCTGTCCCCGCAGGCCACCCAGATGTGCTCGGTGGGCACCCACAGGATGTCAGTGCAAGGCGGGGGGGGGCATGGGAAGCAAACTTGGGCTTTGAGGGGCAGGGAAAGGGGGGTCCCAGCCCCCTTTGAAGCCCCCATAAAAGGGTCCGGCATAAAGGGAGGAGAAAGTCAAAGGAACAAAGAGAACGGCTAATCCCGGCGTGAGCAAACAGCCCCGTTTGCTCAGGGCCCAGCTGGCCCCGGGGCCAGGGAAAGGAGCACAGCGGGGCTCTGGGGGTGCCAGGCAGCAGGGGACCCTTTACCCAAGCTGGCCCCGTCCCTGAGCGCAGGCAATCCCCAAGAGCTGGGTGCACCTTGCCACCCCCACCCCCCCAAGCCTGTTTTTTACATTTGCGAATCGCCAATAAACATCCCTGCGCAAATCCCGCTCCCCACACCTTCCTTACTGCTCCCCGGCAGACCGTCCCGGGAAAGCACCGTGGCACTGCCGGGCGAAGGGGCACATTGGCAGGCATAGCGCTGCTGCGGATGGAGGCTGGCAGGGTTTCCCCCGCCTTTCCCAATTCCTGCCAGACCACACACTGCCCGGTACCCTGGCACAAAGCCCCAGAGGATGCCCACGGGCAAACCCTCCAGCTGCTCGCTGCCTTGCCCCAGGGGACCTCGTGCCAGTGGCCCCGCTGGCATCTGGGGTGATCCCACTATGTCCCCTTTCCCCATCCCTCTCCTCGGCCCAGCTCCCCACCCCGGTGGTGGGCACTGGGGGTGCTGGGAGGGCACCTCGCCCCCCTCCCTCCATCCCACGGGGTGGTGAAGGGGTTAATGCCAGGCGGCCGAGCCGCAGGTGGGCGCAAGAATGAAATTCCTTCTCGCTGTCCTGCGAAGTCTGGGCACAAATATTTGCCTGCATGTCCGGTGGGGAGGGGGGAGACCACCATCGCTCTGGGAGCTTGTTAATCCCCATGCCAAACACAGCCCCCCCTGTGCCCTGTGCACCCCCCCGCCTTCCTCCTGCTGGGGTCACCCCCCAAGGCCTTTGCAGAGGGGACATTTGGGACCAGGGGGACACCCGCACCTTTGGGTGCTCCTATAAGCAGGGAGCTCTATGGAGTTGATGGGGCACTGGGAGCGGGCACGGTGCCCCGGGGTACGGCCGGGAGGTGCTTGGCCTGGCAGATGACTCTGCTTTGGGGTCTCCAACCCGCTCCCCAAGCCATGCCCACCGCAGCAGGACGGGATGAAGGCAAGAGCCCCAGCCATCCCCGCCATGCCGGCAATGTGCCCTCCGTAATAAACTCCATGTGTTTGCAGACAGAAAACAGCCACTTCCCCCCTCTCCCTTCCATCACCCCCCCCAAGCTGCAACCCCCTCCCCGTACCTGCCACCCCCAAAACCCCCTTCCAGCCCCAGACCCCCCCGGCCTTCGTCTGGGGCGGCCCAGCCCTGCAAGTCTCCTACCAGTTGTGCAAATATTGCCGGAACGGCTGTAATCCCCGTGTCCAACGTGAATTATGAGATATTTCCACCCATTACGACAGCCCCCCCCCGCCCCGCCGCGTGTGTGCAAGGCCGGGGGGATTAGTCACGGGGCAAGCCGCGCTCGGCACAAAGCTTTGGGGAGGCCGTCGGCTCTCCGCACCCTGCGCCAGGGCGGGTCGCTCGAGGGGGGCTCTTTTTGGAGAGAAGGGGGTGCCCCCAAGCCTTCCCGGCTCCAGGCTCACGCCTGGCACGGGGCAAGAAGGGGGGGTGTCGGGGTGCCCGGGAGGCGGTGGGAGGCCACGGGAAGGGGGGACCGGGGTGTGCGGTTTTGCCTCGACCCCATCCCTGGGGAGCGAAGGCTCCTTCCTGCCGCCCCGAGCCCGGCTCATGTTCAAAGCCGCGAGCAGGCAGCGGCTGATGAAGCCAGACAATAGGGAGCTGCGTGGGGCAGAAGCGCTGGCGAGGGCCCGCCGCGACGCCCCCATGCCAGGCACGGCACAGCCCCGGCACCGCTGCCCGCCGGGACCCTCCGCGGGACCCTCGCCACCGGGCAGGGCACGTGCCTGTGAAGCCCCGGCGGCGCTGTGGGCTGTTTTGGCGGGCGCCATCGGGGTGTCCCACCCATGCTGTGCCAGGACGGCACCCAGGGATGAGCCAGGCGCCCGATCCGGGTAGAGGTGGCGGAGGGGTGCGGGTGCCAGGCGGGGTGGCCGGGGCTGCCGCCGGCCGGCCGGCTCCATCCCCGTGCGGCTCCAGCTGCCCACAGCCGGTGGCCCCCGTTGGGGCTGTGCCGGCGCCAGGCCCGGCTCCGGAGTGCCTCAGAGCCGCCTTTGTGCAGGGCGCTGCCGGCACACATGTGCGGGTGCTGGGAAGCAGCTGGTGGGACCGGGACCCTTTCCCAGTGCCGCCCCCGGCCGGCGCCACCCCCTCCCCACCAGCACAGGGACCCCCGAGGCTCTGGCAAGCCGCCCTCTGCCCCTCGCCCCAGGGCACCCCTTGGCATTCCAAGGGACAGCCAGGGCTGTGGATGAGGGATGCCCAGGCACGGCTGGGGCATCCGTTCCCTCCCTGCCCACATGCCCCCACTGCAGTGGCGATGCTCTGTCCCCGGGCAGGGATGCCCGGCACCCTCCTGCCTGCCAGGCCACATGCCAGCGTACCACCCTGGTCCCAGCCTGGCAGTGCCAGGACACGCTTGCAGCCCCCCTCCCCCTCACGCTGCCACCCCATGCCTCAGTTTCCCCCATGCCGAGGGCTGCGGCCAGGCGGTTTCCCCATCTCTCCTTCCTTTCCCCGGGAAAGGGGAGGGAGCTTCCCCCGCCGCTTCCCCACATCCCACAGCCGAGCCAGGAGACTGTGACGAGCTCTGGGTGCGCGGAGCCAGCGCCGGATTCCTGGCACCGGCGGGGCGGCTGGGAGCCATCGCCCGCCTCCTCCCTGCTCAGCCCCGCTCGCGTCCCGCCGTCCCTCAGGGCCGCTGCTGTGCCGCAGCGGGTACAGCGCGGTGACGCTGGCACAGCCACGCAGACCCCAGCCCTCCCCTGCCTGCCACGCTGCTGGATCCCGGGCCAGCAGGGACGCTGGGAGAGAGGAAAGGGGACAGGTCAGTGGCAATGCTGGGGACAGTGGGGAGGGCACGGGACCGGGGGTGCCATGCTGCCGGGCATGGTCCCCGCTTGCAGAAAGTGCTGGCAAGGAGCAGGGCGTCAGGCATGGCCATGCCCAGGGGATGCCCAGGGTCCTGGCAGTGTCCCAGCCCTGGCGATGCCAGCGGGCCATCCCGCTGGGGGAAGCCCAGCTGCTCCTCGCTGCCTCGTGCCAGATCCTGCCACCAGGCAGGTCCCCAGCATGGCCAAGCCCCCGTGCTCTGCTGTCCTCCCCGGGAGAGGTGCCCACTGCATGGGGACATGTGCCAAACTGGGGCAGGGAAGGGGATGGGGCAGCCGTGGGCAAGCTGGGGATGGGCAACCATATGCAGGCTGGCATCGGTGGCACGGGGCGGTGGGCTGCAGCCCCCCCAGCCACTCGCCGGGCTGTGGGGAGGCCCAGGAGGAGCCTTCTGGGGAGGCAGGGGCCTGTTGTGCTCCAGCTGTGCCGTGTTTCCCTAGCTACACCGCACAGCTGGCCGGGTGTTTGTACCGCCCGGAGTTGATTTTGGCAGCCCCGCGCTTCCCCCTCCTCCCCTTCCCACCCGTCTTCCTTTCCCCGGGCACTCGCCCGCCGTGCACCCGCCACCCCTCTCTGACACCCTCAGAGGGGGTGACAAAGCAGGGACACGAGTGGCACATGCTGTGTCCCATCCTGTACCCCCACCCCCCACCCCGCAGTGTGTGCCTCAGTTTCCCCAGCTGCATGATGCTCTCCCCAGGCTTTTCCATGGTGTCTGCTCGCTGCCCACTGCCACCACCCTCGCCAGCCCGGGCACATGTGGGTGAAGAGTGGGACCGGTGCTGGGTGCTGCTCTCTCAGCCTCCTCCACAGCTGCCCCCTCCCCTCCCCGGGCAAGGGGACCCAGACATCCGGGCTCCTATCCTCCTGCAGCTGCTGTCACTGGTGGGCAGGAGCCCGGGGTCCCGCTCTGGAGCCTTCCTCTGCCCAGGGTGGGCAGCAGCCAGAGGGATTTGGGGATGGCAAGAGCACAAGTTGTGGGGTACGTGTAACTTGGCAGAGTCTAGTGTGGATTTGGGGGGAGGGGGGGGGGGGGGAGCACGCTTTGGAGGCCCATGCTCAGGGGTGCTGAGTATCTGTATGTCCTGGGGAGGGGCTGGCTGCAGGGGAGAGGGCTACAGGATGTCCACACACCACAGGGGACTGTGTGGATGGAGGGGGCCCTATAGTGCCCCATGTCCTGGGGTGCCAAGTGGCCTGGGAGGGGGTTGAGTGGATGGAGGAGTTCCCAGGATGTCCCATGCCTGGGGGGGTGCCCAATGAGCCCTGGGAAGGCTCATGCCTGAAGGTAGGCTGTGTGGATGGGGAGCCCCCAGGATGCCCCATGCCCAGGAGATGCCCCATGCCAAGGGAGAGCATATGGATCGAGGAGGAGGGGCACCCCGCAAATGCCTTATTCCCGAGGGAGCGTGTGCGAATGGGGGACTCCCAGGGGGCTCATGTCCTGGCGGAAATATGTGGATGGGGGCACACCCAGGATGTCCAGTGCCCAGGAACACCCCAAGCTCTGTGGAAGGGGTGTGGATATTGTTTTTGGTGTCTCCACAATGCCCTATGTCCCAGTGGGTGTTGTGTGGATTGATGGGGGGGGAGGGGGGGGGGAAGGTGTCCCCAAAATGCCCAGCCCCTGGGGATGCCCCGTGCCCTGAGGGTGGATGAAGGCATCCCTCAGGTAACCCATGCCCTGGGGCTGCCATGAGAGTGGGGAATGCTCTGCACCCGGGGGTACCCAATGCCCGGGGGAGGGGGGACAATGGATGGGGGGGATCCCCAGGACACCCCGAGCCCGGGAGTACCCCGTGCCCGGCGGGGGCAGCTGCGTGCCCCGGGGTGCCGCAGGACAGCCCGTGCCCGGCGGGAGTGGCGGGGCCGGGGCCCGGCGGAGGGGGGGTGGGGTGGGGGGTGTCGGAGCGCGGCGGGGGCGCATCCCCCCCCCCCCCCCAGCCGGCCGCTGCCTGCGCCTCATTAGCGGGGCCTTTGTTTGCACAGGGCTCGCAGCTCCCGCTTGCCCATGCCGCCGCCTATAAAGCGGAGCCGGAGCCGGCGGCCGGGCAGAGGCGGCGGCAGCGACAGTCAGCGCCCGGCCCCCCCTCCCCGCCCCCGGCCGCCTGCCTGCCCCGGCCGGCCGGCACCATGCGCGCCGCCCTGCTGCCGCTGCTGCCGCTGCTGCTCGCCCTGCTCCTGCCCGCCCGCGCCGCCCGCCCCAAGCTCGCCCTGCCCATCCGGCCCGACACGGACCCGTTGCCCCCCGGGGGGGCGGCAGGTAGGAGCTTCCCCCCCCCCTTTCCTTCCCCCGCACCCTCCCGCCCCCCCCTCCCCCCCCCAGCTCCGGGTAACCCCGTCCTATACAAGCCGCTGCCGCACCCCTACTTCGTGCATCCCCACTTCGTGCAACCCCCCTTCCCTGCCACCCGCACCCCCGTCTGTGCACCGCATGCCTGCACCCCCCCCCTCCGCCACCCCCATTTTCTTGCACCCCGCATCCCGCTCCGGGCCCCCCGGCTGGCCGCGACCGGCACCGGCAACCGGGAGCGGCCGCCGTGCCCAGCGGTGGGCGGGGCGGTGCCAGCTGCTGTCCCGGGCTGCGGTGAGGGGGTACCCGCGGCCCGGAGGTGACCGGGGACGGCGGTGGTGGTGGGTGGGTTGTGGGGGGGGTGGTCTCCGCAGGCTGCGCCTTCGGGGGACACTTCTATGCCCTGGAGGAGACGTGGCACCCGGACCTGGGGGAGCCCTTCGGGGTCATGCGCTGCGTTATCTGCCACTGCGAGCCGGTGAGTGCCCCCGCACACCACCCACCCCCCCCGCCCCGGGACCCCCCTTCCCCCACGAGATCCCCCAGGATTCGTCCCTGGGGAGGGGCTGCCAGGGGGGGAGTTCGACCTCTTCATTCAATACACACCCCCCTCTCTGGAGAAGGGAAGCAGGGATCCCTCCAGCCAGCCGGACACCTGGATGTCGCCCCCCCTTCCCGCAGCAGTGGGGAGGAGAAGGGGGTTTTAAAGGATCAGGCTTCATTCCTCCTCCACCTCCCCCTCCTCGGGGATGGCCCCCGGCCCCCTCCCTCCCTCTGAGCAGACCCCCCGAGGCTGGCGGGGCCGCACACAGCTGGGCAGGGGGCTGGGGGCCGTGGGGAGGGGGCTCGGGCTTGGCTGCTGTACAGGCAGCTGGGGGCTGTGCAAGGTGTCCGGGCCGCCCGCGGAGGCTCCAGATGGGCTGGGATGGGGGGAGCCGGGCTGTGCTGGGGGGCAGGGGGGGAGCACACCTTGGCACGGCTTGGCAAACCTTGGCACAGCTCTCCTGGGTTTTTCTCCCCCCGCAGCAGAGGAACCGCCGGGGGAAGGCAGTGGGGAAAGTGAACTGCAAGAACATGAAGCAGGACTGCCCCGTGCCTGCCTGTCCCCATGCCACGTTGTTGCCTGGGCACTGCTGCCACACCTGCCCCAAAGGTGAGTCCCATGGGTGCCTCCCTACAGGGACCCCCTCTGCACCCACAGAGTCCCCCACGGGCATGAGAGAGGGGGCACTGCGCACATCCCCCCAAAAGGGGCTGCTTGCTTAGTTATGGGGGCTTGCCAGTGCCCTTGGGGTGCCCAGGAGGTGCTGGGCAGGGGGAAACCACGGTGGACGCAGCTGTCCCCAAACCACCCTGGGAGGGGCGCAGAGAGGGGGCACAGGGCTAAGTAACCTGCCTGTCTATCTGCCTGTGCCCAGCGTGCCCCCAGCCACCCCAGCAGAGAGTCCTGTGGTGATTTGCAGGGCACATCTCATTCTATCTTGAGAGGGGGAACATATTATTCCCCCCCCTGCCCCCCGAGCTCTTGAGCACAAGCAACCTGGTGCAATGGTCCCCCCTGTGCCCACCCTATGCCAGCTTTGCCAGGGCCCCCGGAGAAGAGCCCCACGCCCCCCTTCGACACCTTCGAGTACTTCCAGGACAAGGAGGATGACCTGGACAAGCCCTACAACGATCGCTCCTACCTCAGCTCCGAGGGGCTGGCCCGCGACGATGCCCGCACAGGTGAGCCACCCACCCGGGTGGGCAGCAGCAGCGTCGGGCACCCCCTGTGCCCCCTGCCCTCATCGCCATCTCCTCCCCAGAATTTGTGGCCTTGCTGACGAGTGGCCCGGAGCCGTGGCATCCCACGTCCAGTGCGGTGGCCAAGGCTCGCTTCACCCTGCTGCGCTCCTACCTGCTCTTCTCCATCAGCTATGAGAGGTGAGTCCTGTCCCCTGCCCCCTCCCCAGGTTGGCACAGCAGTCACCCCCCGATAAAGGGCGGGGGGGGGGGGGGGGGATGCAAAGATGCTTGTGCCTCAGTTTCCCTTGCGACGTTCCCCCGTGGTGCTGCAGCCTTGCATTGGCAGGGTGAGATATTTGGGGAGGGGGGTGATGTGCTGGGGGTCTGACCCGGGCAGGCAGCCGGGATTTTGGCACACCCACGGCGCTGGCCCGGCCTCACCCCTTCGCCTCCAGGTCTGGAGCGGGAACAAACAGGAACGGCTCCAGGGCTCCACGGAGGACGGGGCGCAGCGGGGCAGAGGCGCCGGTGCCGCCCCGCGGGCTCTGCTGGTGGGCACCGCCGGGGCACTGCCGCTGGGGTCCCCCATCCTCGCCGTACCCTCCCCGCATGCCCGCCGGCGGCTGAGCCTCTCCTCTCCCTCCCTCCTTCCCGCTCCAGTTTCTTCTGCTCTTCCTCGCTTCCAGGCCCCTTTGCATAGTAAAGTGGTGACTAATTTCCAGCTCCAACCGGGGGAGCCAAACGGAGCCGAAAATGCTCCTAATTTACAGCTGGGCCCGAGCGCTCGGCTCCCGGCGGGTCCTGTCCCGCCGCCTTTCCCGGCAAGGACCCCCCCTCCTGCTCGGTGCCGCCTTGGCACCGCTGGGGGACCAGGGGAGCCCAGGGGACACATGCCGAGCTGGCCCCCCGGGGGGGACGGCAGGTTTGGGACAGCCCGAAGGGTGGTGCCAGGAGAGGGGGTGCTGGGTTGGGGGGGTTCCTTGCTCACCCCCTGGGTGCCCACAGGCTGGGGCGGCCGAGCCGGGTGCGTTTCAGCGACCCCGAGGGCAACGTGCTGTTCGAACACCCCGTGCAGAAGAGCGCTGCCCCCGAGGATGGCATGGTGAGAGGGGCCGGGAGGGCAGGGGGGTACGGCACCCAGCCTGGGTCTGCGGTGCCCCCCCCCGGCCCCTGCCCAGCCCTGCCCTCACCCACAGCTCTGCGGGATGTGGAGGACAGTGTCCAAGGCCAACATCCAGCTGCTGCGTGGGGAGCAGCTCCGCGTGTCCCTCGTCACCCGGGCGCAGCCCTCCGGAGAGGTCCATGGGCATATCCTCAAGCATCGGGCGCTCTTCGCGGGTAAGGCCGGCTCCTGCATGCCCACCCAGTAGGTGCCCACCGGGGCGCCCCTCACACCCCTTCTCCCCACTCAGAGACATTCGGGGCTATCCTGACCTCGTCGGACCCCACGCACCTGGGCGCTGGGGGCATGGCCATGCTGACGCTGAGCGACACCGAGGACAACCTGCACTTCATCCTCATAGCCCGGGGGCTGCTGGAGCCCGGTGCCGGGGGTGAGGGTGGGCACGGGCACCCCGTGGGCCTGGCACTGCCCCTTGGGGCTGCATAGGGCTGGGGGGGTGGTGTGCATGGTATGTGTGTGGCTTGGGATGCGTGGGTGGGCTCAGGGTGGGTGTAGGGACTATGCATGGCATGGGGGGGTTGAGGTGTGATTTTGGGGTGTGCGCGGGTGGGGGTTGTACCTATGGGGGGTGTGGGACTGGGGGGGTGCTGGAGGGCACATGGGGTGTCAGGTATACAGAAGGATGGGGCTGGGGTGTGGGTTGAGTGAGGATGTGGGGTTGCAGCGGGGAACAGCACAGCGGGGGTCATGGTGTATGCAGGGGTCCAGGGGACAGAATAGGGAGCCGGCAAGAAAGTGGGGGATCGGGTGCAAGAGTTTGGGGGTGGTGGGCACAGAGGGGTGGGTTTGGGAGGCAGAGGGGCAGGGGTCGCAGGCCCCCAGTCCAGTGGGTCTAATCCCCTCTGCCCTGCCTAGAATCCCCCTGGGTCCCGCTGCGGGTCCGCATCCTGCACCAGGGCCAGACGCTGCGGGAGGTCCGCGCCAACATCACCCTGGAGGTAAAGCCCTCTGTTCCCCCACGTGCCTCAGCAGCCGTGATGCCCACCGCGCCAGGGCTGAGCTGTGGCACCGTGCTCCCCCCTGGCAGGACCCCGACTTCGCGGAGGTGCTGAGCGAGCTATCTGCCCGCGAGCTGCAGTGGCTGGTGCAGGGTCAGCTCCGCATCGTGGCCGAGACGGAGGGCCGGCACGCACGCCAGCTGGCGGGCACCATCACCACCCGCCGCAGCTGTGACAGTGAGCGTGGGGCAGGCACCCTGGGGGGCAGAAGGGGTGGCCGTGCCCCCCCATGCCAACCTCACACACCCCCTCCTTGTGCCTCTCTGCCCGGACTGAAGCCATCCAAAGTGTGCTGTGCGGAGCGGACGCCTTGCTGCCCACCAAAACGGGGGCCGTGGGCTCGGCCAAGCTGGCACTGCACGAGAATGGCACCCTGGAGTACCAGGTAAGTGGGGGGCACCCGTCTCACTCCTGGGGGTCCCAGGGGTGTCTTCCTCCCCCGGTGCTGCCCCTCAGCACCCTGCCCGCAGGTGCAGGTGGTGGGCACCGCCAGCGAGGTGGTGGGCATCACGCTGGAGACCAAACCCCGGCGGAAGAGCAAGAGGAACGTCCTGTTTGACATGACACCCAGCTACAAGAATGGGCTGGTGAGTGCTGAGTGGCACTGGGCGGGATGGCATGGGGCCATGGGTGAGTCCCCATCCCAACTCATGTGGTTTCCCACTGGTGGCAGGCCCGGGGGACCTGGCAGAGCCCCAGCGCCCGCGATGCCCACATGCTGCTGCAGAACGAGCTCTTCCTCAACGTGGCCACCAAGGACTGGGCAGAGGGCGAGCTGCGGGGCCAAGTCATCTCCCTGCCCTACAGTGGACTACTCGCCCGCTACACAGGTACCCAGGGGGCACCGGGGGTGGTAACGGGGGGCAGTGGGGCAGCCCCCCACCCCACCCCCCTGCCACCTCCCACGGCCCCTGTCTGTGCACAGAGATGCCAGTGGCGCTGGCGGGGCAGCTGGTGTCCCCCCCGGTGGGCAGCGGGGCCGGGGGGCACGCCTGGCTCTCACTGGACGAGCACTGCCACCTGCACTACGAGATCTCGGTGGCGGGGCTGGGCCGCCCGACCGACGGCACTGTCAGCGCCCACCTCCATGGGGTGGCCGAACTGGGCGAGATGGGCACCCGTCCCCACCAGCACAAGCGCCTGCTCAAGGGTTTCTACAGCACTGAGGTGAGGTGGGCACCCAGTCGGGGCAACCCATGGTGGGGGCCAGGCCAGCCCTCATGGCCCCCCCCCGGTGCCCCTCTCACCCCGGCAGGCTCAGGGGGTGGTGAAGGACCTGGACGCCGACCTGCTGCAGCACCTGGCCCAGGGCACTGCTTTCCTGCAAGTCAGCACCAAAGCCCACCCCCATGGGGAGATGCGGGGACGGGTAGGTCCCCACCAGCGCAGGACACTCCTACTCATCCTCACCACCGCCCAGGGTCCCCAGTTGGGTGGCACTGCCCGGGGTGGGAAGGGCACAGGATGGAGGGCATGGCACCATCCCAGCATCCCGGTGCGATGTGTACTATGGTCGTGGGTGCTTCCTCCACCAGCCTTGACCACAGAGGGCAGCCAGGCGCCAGCACGGGAAGTGGGGTCCCCTGGCAGTGCCAACCCTCCTGCCCGTTGCCCCCCTTCAGGTGCACATTCCCAACCGGTGCCACGCAGGAGGGACCCGCCTGGCTCCGGGGGAGGCCCCGGGGGACACTGAGCTCTCCGAGAGCACCAAGACCAGAGACCTGGAGCAGCTGAAGAAGGACCCCAACTCCTGCTTCTTTGAGGGGCAGCACCGGGCACATGGCACCCGCTGGGCACCCGACTATGACAAGAAGTGCTCCATCTGCAGCTGCCAGGTACGGGCCAGGGGGTACATGTTGGAGGGGTCAGCACCCATTAGTAGTGTCCCCCTGTAATGACCCCATACCTGCTTCCCCCAGAAGCGCACAGTGATCTGCGACCCCATCCTGTGTCAGCCTCTCAACTGCACCCGCCAGGTGCACCCCGAGGAGATGTGCTGCCCCATCTGTGAAGGTACCTGGGGGTCGGGGGGATTCTCAGGCAGGGGGCTGGGGGAGCAGGTGGGTTCCCTGTGGGAACAAGGTGGGGGGTCCCTCTCTGAGCCTCGGCACCCCCTCATGGCATTCCTCTTCCTCGCAGAGAAGAAGATGGGGCAGGAGGATCAGAGGCTGGAGCGGGCACGGGACAGTAGCGAGGGTGAGTCCCAGGGGACACAGGCTGAGGGGACAGCTCTGCCCCCCTGACCTCCTCAGAACCTCCACGGGGGCTGTGCCCACCTCTTCCTCCTCTTCCTCTCCCAGGCTGCTATTTCGATGGGGACAAGACATGGCGAGGCTCTGGCACCCGCTGGCATCCTGTCGTGCCCCCCTTTGGTCTCATCAAATGCGCCATTTGCACCTGCAAGGTGAGTGCGGGTCCCAGCCCCCCCTCAGCCTGGTCTGGTGGCAGAGCTGCCCCAGCACCCATGGGTGCCCTCAGCCCCTGGGCATTGTAGCAGGGGCTCAAACCACAGAGCGGGGCACGTGCCATGTACCGACTGCTCCGTACCCCCCCGTGAGCCCTGTGCGCTCCCTGCAGGGCACCACAGGCGAAGTGCACTGCGAGAAGGTGCAGTGCCCCCGGCTCACCTGCGCCAACCCCGTGCGTGCCAGCCCCTCCGACTGCTGCAAGCAGTGCCCAGGTACCTGCACCCCTCTCCCTGCGTGCCACCACCAGCAATGCCGTGGGGTGCCCCTGCTGCGGGCGGGCAGCTTCCCAGTTCTCTTTCCTGCAGCCCCAGAGAAGAGCGTCCCCGAGCTGGCCGACACCATGCAGGCAGACGGGCCCCGGGCATGCCGCTTCGGGCGCCGCTGGTACCTCAACAACGAGAGCTGGCACCCCTCTGTGCCCCCCTTCGGAGAAATGAAGTGTATCCTGTGCTGGTGTGTGGTGAGTGTGCCGGGCCTCGGGTGGCACCAGGGGAAGAAGCAGGTGCCCCTGTGCCAATCCCCAGTGCTTCGGGGACGGGTGGGAGAGCAGACCGGCGTGGCACCCCGGGGACCCACTGTGCCCTGAGGAGCCGCCAGCCCCCTAACCCCTGTGCTCAGCCCCTCTTTCTGCCCCACAGTCAGGGGAGACGCACTGCCAGCGCCAGGAGTGCCCGCCGGCCGCCTGCGCCAGCCCCGCCAGGAGGGACAACCCCTGCTGCGCCAAGTGCCGCGGTGAGTGCGAGGGCTCACGCGTGGGCACCGCTCCCCCAAACACCCCACGGGGGCCCGTGCACCTCCCCTCGTGTGCCGAGCCACGCTGCAACCAACCTGAGTGCCCTCCTGGCACCCATCACGCCTGTCTCTCAGCCCTGCTTTCCCCCCCGCAGCCCCAGATGCCCCCCCAGATGCGCGGGAGAAGGTCCATGATGCCCGGGCGGAGGCGTGGAGCCGCTGAGCAGTGACCGCTGCCCGGAGCGGGGCGAGCGAGCAGCGAGGCTGGGCGGCCACGGGAGAGTCCCCACCGTCCATCACCCCCGCGCAGGGCGGGGGGCACAGAGGAGCACGGCGGGGTGGACGCGGCCAGGCGCCCAGCCTGGGCACCCCGTCTCGGCACGGCCGGGGCTGCCCTGCCTGCTCGTGCCAGCGGGCAGTGGCCGGGCTGGCGGAGGCTGGGACACCCACTGCCCTCCCCCTCCGAGCCCCCCTGGCCAGCGGGCGCAGCGGGCATCGTGCCCACTTTGTACATAGTGTAAAATCCCTCCGGTCCCTGTCTCACTGCGCCCACCCTGGCTCGGCCAGACTCGTCACATAATTTATGGTGCCCGTGGATGGGGGTCCCGATGTATTTATTAAAACCAGAGATACTGCCCACCCGCCTCCCCGCCTCTTCCTAGCAGCAGCAGCAGGCACAGGGCTGTGCCCCTGCGTCGTATAATGGGCTTTAATGGGATTTGCAAGCTCTGGCCTTGCTGAGTTTGGGGGTGCATATGCTGGGGGGGGGGATATTTGGGGGCCATGGGGCCTGGAAGCCAGTGCCAGGCTGGGAGCACCCCCCGTGGGCTGTGGGGTGGTGCCTGTAGGGTGGCACTGGACAGGACCAGAGCAGGGTCCAGTGCCCACAGCCAGGGCAGTGAGCACTGCCTGTGCCCATAGCGGGGGCTGAGGATGCAGCCCTTGGTGACGGTGCCCACTGGCACAGGGACAGCAGGGCTCTGTCCCCCACACCTCTGTGGTGGCACAAAGAGCCCAGCCTGGGTCCCAAAGCCAGCTGACGCCCACAGAGGCGCCTGCCCGCAGCACCCACAGCAAACCGAGTGTCCAGGGCTGCGTGTGCCATACAGCCACACGTGCTGGGGCAGACCATGGCACATGCTCTGGGGTAGCCCTCTCCCAGTCACGCCAGTACAGCTGCACTGGGCTAAGGCCTCATGGGGCTCATGGGAGCCCCAGTGCTGCCACCTACACTTTGGTCCCCAATGTGGGGGACTGAGGCACCTCTGTGGATGTCACTGTGCTGTACTGGGATACACTGGGACGGCACCAGAGCTATTCTGGGCTATACAGGAACAGTGTCAGAGCTGTAGGGAAAGTAACACAGGGCTCTACTGGGACAGCACTGAGGTGTACTGGCACAACAACAAGGCCATAGTGGGACAGTGTTAGCCTATACTGGGATGGCACCAGAGGTGACACTGGGCTAGACAGGGGTAGTGATAGGGTAATAGGAGGATGGCACTAGGGCATACTGGACTGGCACAGAGCCCTGGGTGCTGAGCCTGTTGTCCTGCCCCATGCATGCCCATGGCCATATGGGTACCAATGCCAGCAGCATGGCAGCACCTGTGGTGGCTTTGCAGTGTGCTGGTGGCCTGCAGTCGGGCACGCTGGTGGCAGCGGGCAGAGCGTGTGTCCTGGCACTGGGCTGCCCCTCCGGATGAGAGTCCCGGCTGCCATGGGGCAGTGCCAGGAGCTAACGAGCGAGGAGGGAGCTCCGTGCCTGGGGACACAATGAGCAGGCAGCCCATTTTATCACCTCCCTGCCGCAAACCGGTTGGTGTCCGGTGATGAACCCTCCCAGGCTGGCACGGGACATGTCCCAACCCCCAGCCTGGCCATCATCACCCACCCTTGCGGGTACCAACGTCAAACTGGAGGGTGGCACCCAGGCAGTGAGAACTAGCCCATTCCTGGTCCCGCAGAACCAGCCCGGCAGTGCCACAGCTCAGTCTTTCATGCGCCCAGTTCTTGGTGCCCTTCGATGTTCCGGGGAGGAGGGCGAGCTCAGCGCTGCCAGCTGCCCCTGCTGCCCCTGAGCCCGTGGCAGCGGTGAGACGGAGGTCCCAGCAGCCAACCTGCCATGCCAGAGCGCTTTGCCCGAGGATTGCCAGTGCCAAGCTCTGCCCGTGTGCCCATCTGGAGAGGGCTGCGCCGCTGCTGCCCAGCGGGTTTGGCAGCGAAGAGCGGAGCCCACCTTCCTTCCCTGGGGCTGGCAGTCTTGGGACGTTGAGCGGCACCACGGTAAGGACAAGCTCCCTGTCACCTTTGGGTACCCCCACAGTGCCGAGGTGCTCTACCACTCGTGGGCAATCAAGGGACCCCCTGTGTCTTCAGTGCCAAGACCTCAGGCAACCTGCCTCCCCAGATCTGACCCCCAGCCAGGCGTGGCCATGAGCCTGGGGGCTGGCTGCCCGCGGTGTCCCCAGCACAGCCCTCCCTGCCCTGCTGCCGGGGAGAAACCACGGGGAAGCAGGGAGCAAGGGCAGTGCCAGCCCCACGCCAGCCCCTTGTGCCCGTGGGAAGAGGGAGCAACGTGTCCCACAGGCAGCTGTGCCCGCGGCCACCCCACGCCAGTTTTTACCCACCGGCTGCCCACGGGTGCCACCCTCAGCTGGGAAACTCGTGGGCAAAGACCACGGGTGGAAGGGACGCCGCTGCAGGACAGACCCCACACACACAGCCCCCGGACCGGTCACCTCCTGCCCGGCGCTGGCTGCCGGTGCCGGGCGCTGCCGGCGGAGGCGGAGCGCGGCCGGTCCCTCCCCCGGGCAGTGCCCCGGGTCCGCCCCGCACGGCCCGGGAGGAGCCGCCGCCGCCGCCGCGGGCACCGGCACCGGCACGGCCAGGAGCGGCGGCACCATGGCCTCGGAGAGCGAGGCGCAGCGGGAGCTGCAGTATGAGCAGACCCTGGTGAGTGCGGCCGGCACCGGGCACCGGGGGCAGCGGGGGACACCGGGGGGGCACCGGGTGCGGCGGGGCGCGGCGGCATGCTTGGGGGAGATGGGCAGTTTGGGGGTGCTGCCCCGCTCCGGGTGGCAGTGCCGATGAGCTCCGTAGTGCCCGGTTTGGGATCCCGGCTGGGCTGTGGCGGGGCTGGGCACCGGGGCGGGGGTACCACCCCGCAGCCCCCTCGGTGGTGGAGGAGTCCAACTGAGCCCCCACCGCCAGGGCAGGACTTTTGCAATCCATCCCCCATCCCCTCCCCAAACCCCTCATCACTCGGCAGGGGGTGATGTCCATCCTGTGGGGGATCCCAGAGGCACCACCCCGGCACTCTTCATCCCCTGCACTGTGTGTCCCCAGTCCTCTGCCCCCAAGATAGCGTATCTCCCCCGCCTGCAACCTTAGCCCCATGATTACGACTCCTTCCCCTCCGAGGCCTCCCCGCTGGCACCCAGGTGCCCAGCTGTCCCGAGGTTGTCCTCCCTCCCCACCGTGCCTCCAGCCCCTCGGCTGCCTGTGGCCCTCGGACATCCTGGGCAAAGGTGCTTCTCCCTGGCCTGTGCTTGGGACGGTGCCCGGGGCGGCTCAGCAAATGGGTACTTTGCCCTGGCAAAGGCATTCAGAGAGGCAGGGCCGGGGAGGTAGGCAGGGAAAGGGGGGGGGGGGGCTGAGCCGCTGCAGGGTACCCGGGTCCTCGGCTGCCTGAGTTTGCCAAGAGCCTGGGCTGGTTGCTGTGAGCAGGGTCGGTCCTGCTGAGGCTTGCCCACCTGGCACGTGGGTGTCAAGCAGCATCAGGGCACTGCTGCACCAACCACCCTCCGCATAATCTTTCCAAGCACCCAAAGCTCTTGTCTGGGGGTCCTCCTCAATGCCCATCCCCGGCTGCCCCTCCCCCATCGCTGTCGGGTGGCTTCGGGGCACTGGCCGGCCACAGGAGCCCTGGCTGTGCCAGCGCCTCCATGATCTTATCGGCCCCTTGGTGCCTCCCTGGTAGGGCTGAGCCGGGCAGCAGCCGGGGGCACGAGCAGGGGTGCATGGCACTGTCTGATGCGAGCTGTGGGGCTGCCTCTCCCCCCCAGCACTGGACTGCATCCCTCGGTGCTGTGTCCACAGTGGGTGGGCAGAGAGGCCAGTCCAGCCGGGCACCGCGAGGCGGAGGAGCCTGTGGGCAGTGTGGGAGGGGAGAGTCACGCTGGGCTGGCATCGGGGCAGCCTTGCAACAGTGCCGGCAGACTTTGCCCTCCTTTCCTCCGGGTGAGGTAGCACCCGTGCCCTGGGTGCCCCAGGGGTGCCCATCCCCATGGCCTCCAGGCTGCGATGAGGCTCCTGAAACCGCCTGGGGCTTGTGGGTGAGGCTGGGTGCGGGCTCTTCTCCCACAGACTCACGCGTGACTTCTAGGAGCCGCCTGAGCACATGCCAAAAAGGAGGGGTGCCCAGCCCTCCCCCGTGCGTCTGAGCCACCACCAGCTCCTGCTGGCACCTGCCAGGAGGGTCGGGATCCATCCAGAACCTGCCCCGGGGACTGCACTGGGGACAGCCCTGGGGACAGCTCTTGGTGCCTGCACCCACAGTCAGGACATCACAGCCGGGCTGCGGGGCTGTGCTCAGCTGTGCCCAAAGAGCTCCATCCCCACTCCACGACCTTACCCCGGTCAGATTTTACCATCCCCGGGGTACCGTGACCATGGTGTCACTGGGAGCTGCTGTCACAGCCCCAGCCCTAAAGGTGTCCCCAGGCCACAACGTCCCTCCCTGGGGACCCCATGCTGGGCAGGTGGCCCTGAGAACCCCCTGCCGTGCCAAAGGCGCCGGGGGGTGCATGCCAGCCCCGGTGCCCCCCGCATGCCAGGCTGTCGTGAGGGGGAGCAAAGGGCCCCCAGAGGGAAGGGGGGGCGGATTAAGCTTTACAAACTGCCCTTGTTTGCCACCGAGCTGCTCAGGGTGATTAGAGCCCGGCTAAGACGGGCAGCGTGACACACACACCCCCCCAGCCCCTGCCTGCTCACTGCCAGCCCAGGGGACCTTCAGCCCCCCCCCACCCGCCTTTAAATATCTGCATCCAGGATCAAGATTTTGGGGAGAAGGTTGTCTGGCATCCTGCCAGTGCGGAGGTGGGCACCGCTGCCAGGCAACCTTGACGCTATGGGACAGGGTGGCACGGGGACATGGCAGCGCCAGATGCCAGCACCCGCCCCAGGCGCAGCATCACCCGGGCACAGCGGGCACCGCAGGCTGGCACAGCCCGGGGGGCTGAGGCACGGCCGGTGCCCGCAGCGCAGGAGCCCAGGAACGACATAGCGGCCTTGGCCTGTGCCCGTGTCCCCGGGTGCCCCCCGCCAGGCCCCCCCTCCCCGTGCCCGCTCCCTGCCCGC
The DNA here is from genome assembly GCF_965231255.1 of Vanellus vanellus. Classification (NCBI taxonomy): domain Eukaryota; kingdom Metazoa; phylum Chordata; class Aves; order Charadriiformes; family Charadriidae; genus Vanellus; species Vanellus vanellus. The sequence continues at coordinate 11,306,123 of NC_138913.1, forward strand.
CCGGCACTGTGATTGTTCAGCTGCTTCACGGCGGAGGCCGGAGTCCCGGGGCTGTTTGTGTTTCAAAAGGCCTTTGTGGAAAAATAACCCGAGCGGGAGGAGGAGGAGGAAGGACAGAGCCCACCACTGGCCTTCGCCACAGCCCTGCAGCCATGCCAGTGCTGCGGGCATGGTGGCTGGGGCTGCCCAGCAACAGGGCACCCCCAAGGTCCCATGTCCTGCCTGCGGTGCCGTGGCACAGAGCAGCAGGGTGGCACAGGGTGGCACGGGGCAGCGCGGTGGCACAGCCACTTGCACCCCTGGGTGCAAGGGTTTTTTTTGCAAACAGGGGGCAGAGAGTGAGCAAAGTCTCCCTCCCTCCCCCCGCCCTGGTCGGACTGGACTCCCTGGGACAGGGCATTCCTCTGGGTGCCCCAATGCCCTGGGGGCAGCATGCCAGCCCCTGGCATGGTCCCAGCAGGTGGGCATGGAGCTGATTTGGGTGGCACTCATGGGGGGTGCCCTGGTCCCAGCCAGGACTGGCCGTGGGGCGTCAGCGGGGCCGGGGGAGGAAGGAGGTTGGCAGGGGGACAGCACTCCTCGGGGTGCCGGCCCGTTTCGTCTTCCAGAGGAAACAAGCTTCGCCCGAAGGGAGCCTTTGAACGCCGGGCCCCATGCGGGGCCGGGGTCCTCCTCTGGCAGCGGATGCTGAATCCGGCCCCCAAAGTGGTCGTGCTGCCGAATTGTGCCTTCCCCCTGGCATATTTCCATAGGGTGAGGAGCTGCTGAGCTCGTGCTGAGCAGGAGTTTGGGAGGAAATCCGTGCCAGGATGGGGTCAGCAATGAAAATTAATATGTCCCCCCCCTTCCCGCCTGCCTCCCCACCCTCCCTCCTGCTGCCGAGCACAACCCGGGTATTAGACAGCAGAGAATCTACCTGGCGCCGCTCTGGCTGCTTTCTGCTCTGTGCCAAAGGGACCTGGGCAGGAGCGATGCTGTGTGAGAAATACACCTTCACGCTATCCCTACGGGGAGCAGCTGGAAGGGTGTGTGTGTGTGTGGATGGGACCCAGGTGTCCAGGGTGGGCAGTGCTGGTGGCAGCCGGGGCCGGGCTGCCCACGTGCCAAGCACGGTGCCCACCCGTGTCACTACCCCTCCGCCAGGCGCCGGCACGGGCCATGCTGGGGAGGAGGGGGGCTGCGCCCCGGCTGGGCAGCCACGCGCTGTGCCGGCACGGCACGGCGGGTGGGCGCACCATCGGCATGGGGCTCACGTCGCCCCGATGTGGGAGCCTGGCAAGGGTCCCCGCGGCCCTGAAGCTTCCCTTTGTGCCGGGCCAACCTCTGGCACTTGGCATTCAGGTCATGCCGGGGGGGAGCGAGGCCGAAACCAAGCAACCGAGTCCTTGGCAGTGCCCGCCAGCACGGGACAAATGCCCCTGGCTCGGCAGGGAGGATGGGCACAAAGAGCTCCTGGCCAGCATGGGGGGCACTGCCAGAGCCCCCCTGCCCCTCTGCCAAGGCCAGGCCACGTGCCGTGGCCAGGCAGGAGGCACCTGAGGAGGAAGGGGTGCCCCCAACATGGCCATGGAGCCCCTTGCACTCCCTCGCTCCCCAAATCCCCTCCTCATGGCCCAGGGACTGCCCCGTGCCTGATGCTGTGCCCCCCTCTCCCCTGGGGCTGGGAGTACGCCCTGCCCCCCCCTGCCCTCCTGCCTACCTGCTGCCAGCTGAGACCGGCCAGCTCGTGTCATGTGTAGCTTACCAAACCTGCCTCCTGGGGAGGGAGGGGGAGACCTAGCCCTGCTTTTAGTGATGCCAAAGGGAGGTGCCCGCAAAGCACCAGCACAGCCCCAATATCAGCCCTCAGAGAGTCTCCTGGCTAGGCTGGCTGTGCTCCCATCGCCGGAGGTGCTTCCCCACCCTACCACCAGCCCAGCCCGGTGCCTGGAGCACATGGGCAGGGCTGGGGACTGGTACCGGCAGTGCCAGCTGCCTGCGCTGGGTGCATGGGTGAAACAATTGCTATCGATCCCCACACGTCATATCTGCCCGTCCCCCTCCCATGCCCCGGTGGGCAGCTGGGGACACCCGGAGGCACCGCTGCCCCAACCCCTGGGGGTGCCATGGCCATCTGCCCCCCTCACCTGGCATCCCCCAGTGCTGGGAGGACATGCCAGCTTGCCTGCGACTCCCCTGCCTCAGTTTCCCCACTTGCGCACAGGAGCCGGGGTGCCAGCGCCCCCCTGACGCCCCCACCTGCTCCTTCTCCCCCAGATGTATGGGCGCTACACGCAGGACCTGGGCACCTTTGCCAAGGATGAGGCAGCCCGGCTACGGCTGCAGCAGGGACACGGGGAGGGGGGCACCCCCCGGCCACGCCGCCCCTCCGAGCTGCTGGAGTACACCCAGGGCCGCTGTGCCCCCTGCCGCGGTAAGGGCCACCAGGGATGGGGACACAGCCGGGGGGACACCGGTGGGCACAGCTCCATGGCCGTCTGGGCACGGCTGCCCACCCCACCAGGGTGGCACAGAGGGTAGGGTTTCTCCGGCTGTCATGGGACACCGGCGCCGAGGACAATGCCACCTGCCCGCCGGGTAGCGGGGACACAATGGCCCAAAATAGCCGGGCACGCCACAGGGACCGGGGGGCCCCCAGTCCCTCTGCCTGGGGCTGTGCCGGGGGGGCTGCGCTGGTGGGAGGTGCGTGCCCGGCGGCACCGTGTGCGGCTGTGCACTGCCGGAGCCCACCGCTCCTGCTAGCACGGCTGTGATAGTTGGGCACGGTGGTGCTCCTGCACTGGATGGTGACGGTGGTGCTGGGTCAGCGCTGATCATTGTGGGTGGCCGGCCTGGCCCCACTACCCTGGTGTGCCCATCCCTGGGGCTCCTGGCCCTCAACCTGTCCTTGTCCCCACAGTCTGCGCCTTGCAGTGCCAGCAGTTCCTCATCTCCAAGGTGGGAGAGGACTGGGTCTTCCTCATCCTCCTGGGGCTGGTCATGGCGCTGGTGAGCTGGGCCATGGACTTCGCCATCGCCACCTGCCTCCAAGGTGAGTGGGTACCGGTGGGCTTCATGGGGCGGGGGAGGGACAGGAGGTGGCTGTGCCACAGGGCCATGCTGTGCCCCTTGCCACCCATGACCTGCCTTGCCCACTGTGCCCACAGCTCAGAAGTGGATGTACGGGGGCCTGGACACCAACGTGCTACTGCAGTACCTGGCCTGGGTCACCTACCCCACTGTGCTCATCACCTTCTCGGCTGGCTTCACCCAGATCCTCGCTCCCCAGGCCGTGGGTAGGACACCCCGGGGGACTGCCTTCACCCTAACTGGGTGTCCCCTCCCTGGGGCTGTGTTGGGAGCTTCATGGGTGTCCTTCCTGCACTATGGGGTTGGCAGTCCTGAGGATCTTTCAAGAGCTATGGGATGGTCTTCAGAGGGTCTCCTGGGGGCTGTCGAGTGGATGTCCTCCGGGGCTATGGGGCTGGGGCTCCTTGATCTCTTCCCAGGGCTATGGGCAGATCTTCAGAGGATCCCCTAGAGGCTCTGGGGTGTACGTCCTCCTGGGCTATGTGGCTGGGGGTCCTGGAGGTCTTCCTAAGGCTATGGGCTGGTCTTCAGAGGGTCCTCTATGAGCTATGGCACTGGGATACCCATAGGGCTATAGGCTGGGGTGACTCTACATGGCCATGGGGCTCTTCCTGCAGACTGTACTGTGGGGAGAAGTGTCTCTGGGGTCTCCCTATGGCAATGAAGGATGGCAGAGCATCAGGGATCCCCACAGAACTATGGGCAGGGGTTCCCCAGTGTCCTTCTGCCACGGCTGTGGGTCAAGGCTGTCCCCATGGTGCCAGGCTCGGGGATCCCAGAGATGAAGACCATCCTGCGGGGCGTCGTGCTGAAGGAGTACCTCACCCTCAAGACCTTCGTGGCCAAGGTGATCGGGCTGACGTGTGCCCTGGGCAGCGGAATGCCCTTGGGCAAGGAGGTGAGGGTAGTGGCTGGGGCAGGGCAGGCGGGGGGGGGACGGGGGGGACGGACGACACTGTCTTCAGCCCCCTTGCTGTCCTCACAGGGTCCCTTCGTCCACATCGCCAGCATGTGTGCAGCCCTGCTCAGCCGCTTCCTCTCCCTCTTCGGGGGCATCTACGAGGTGAGCGGGGAGGGCTGACCCTGGGGGGCTCCACCTGTGCCCCCCCAGCAGGGTTGGCAGCACCCGGGGTTGGGGGGGAGGGGGGGCAGTGCCCGCTCACCCCCAGCTCGCCCACAGAACGAGGCGAGGAACATCGAAATGCTGGCGGCCGCCTGCGCCGTTGGTGTCGGCTGCTGCTTCGCCGCCCCCATCGGAGGTAGGGTCACCCCGGGCCCCCTGAACCCCCACGCACATCCCACCTAAGCACCGGGGTCTGCCCAGCGGGGTGAGCAGGACCCCTAGGATGGCTGGCGTGGGAGAGGACAGTGCCGCTCAGCGAGGAGGAGGAAGGGAGGAGCGGGCACCATCCTCCTGGAGGTGTAACATCTGCTCTCGTCCTCTCCCTTGCTGCCCTGCGCTCCAGGGAGCTCCTGGCCCCGCTGAGCCCTGCCCATAGGTTGGTGATGTGTCTAACTCTTTCGTTGCCCTCTGCCTGCTGTGCTGCCCCCTCCATCTGTCCGTCCATCTGTGTGTGTCCCCACCCCCATCCCAATGCCACCCGCCGTGTCTCTTGCTCACGTCCCGCACTACCCTCTTGCTCGCGCTGACTCCTGCTCCACCGTGCCTGCTGCCACCAGCTGGGGACCAGCCATGTGCTTTGCCAGGGAAGCCCTTGAACCCCCCCATAGCGTGTCCGTGGTGCTGGCCAGACCCCTTGGGCCGTGCACGAGCGTGGGCTCGGGGTGGGAAGCATGCCAGGCACTAGGGGGCCCGCCTGGGTTTCGCCGCCTCCCTCGTGCGCTTCTCCCCGGTGCCAGGCGTCCTCTTCAGCATCGAGGTCACCTCCACCTTCTTCGCCGTCCGCAACTACTGGCGTGGCTTCTTTGCTGCCACCTTCAGCGCCTTCATCTTCCGTGTCCTCGCCGTCTGGAACAAGGATGAAGGTACCTACAGTGGGGTGAGGGACATGGAGGTCCCCCTGCCTGGCCCCGCTCATCCCCATTGCCCCCCCAGAGACGATCACAGCACTGTTCAAGACCCGCTTCCGCCTCGACTTCCCCTTCGACTTGCAGGAGCTGCCTGCCTTTGCCGTCATTGGGTGAGTGTAGCCACCATGACACCCATCCCATGTCCTTGAGGTGTCACTGGTGGTGCTGGTGGTGGCAGCAGGACATGTGGGTGCTCACCTCTTGCCTCGGTCCAGGATCGCCAGTGGCTTCGGGGGCGCGCTCTTCGTCTACCTCAACCGCAAGATCGTGCAGTTCATGCGCCGCCAGAAGACCATCAACCGCTTCCTTATGAAGAAGTAGGTGCCCAGCGGTCCCCAGCACCGGGGAGGTGGAGCCAGTGCTGCACCAGCATCACCCCCCCACCCTCTGCCACCCCACCAGGCGTCTGCTCTTCCCTGCCCTGGTGACGCTGATTATCTCCACGCTGACCTTCCCGCCTGGCTTCGGACAGTTCATGGCCGGCCAGGTACCTGCCATGGGGTGGCACACTGGTCCCCACCCTGGGGCCACCACCAGCCCCATCTGACCCCTACTCCTCACCAGCTTACCCAGAAGGACACCCTGGTGACACTCTTCGACAATCAGACGTGGGCCAAGCAAGGGCTCAGCGATGAGTTTGAGTACTTGGGCATCCTGGAGGCCTGGCGCCACCCCCGCTCCAACGTCTTTGTCACCCTCGTTGTCTTCATCCTCATGAAGGTGCGTGCCTCCTGTCCCTGCCAGCCTGAGGGTGCCACCAGGAGGCTGTGGGGAAGGGGTCTGGGGTGCCCCTAGAGAGGTGGCAGATTGTTGCCAGCAAGGTGGCACCAGGAGGCAATAGCGTCAGCTGCTCCCGGAGTTGGATGCCATCAACATGCTATCAAAGAGAACTTGGCTAGGAGCCACCAAGGTGCCAGCAGGAGGTGCTGGCGGGGTGCCCTAGGGAGGTGCTGGCTGAGTGCCTCCGGCTGCCATCAGGGAGGTCTTGGCTGGGTGCCCCCAGGTGCCACCGGGGAGGTGATGGCATGGTGCCCCCTGGGAGGAGTGGGGCTGCCCCATGGCACGGTGCTGTGCCCACGTGCTGCTCCATGGCAGCTGGCTGTGGGGCACAGCAGGGGCGGGAGGCAGGGCTGGGCTGGGCTGGGGGGCGGGGGGTAACCAATGGGTGCTTGTGTCCGCTGTGCAGTTCTGGATGTCAGCCCTGGCCACCACTATCCCAGTGCCCTGTGGAGCCTTCATGCCCGTCTTTGTCATCGGTGAGAACCTGTACCCCACGCGGGCACAGCGGGAGGAGGGAGCTATCTGCCAGCCCACGCTGGCGCACCTGTGGGTGTCCCCAGGTGTCCCCTTCCCCAGCAGCGCTGGGGCAGAGGAGAGGGCATGAGGTTGGGTCAGGTGCTGGGAGAGACCCCACACCCACTCCCAGCCCCTCTCTGTGGGCAGGGGCAGCCTTCGGGCGCCTGGTGGGGGAGAGCATGGCAGCCTGGTTCCCCGATGGCATCCACACTGACAGCAACACCTACCGCATCGTGCCAGGGGGCTACGCCGTGGTGGGTAAGCACTGGGCCAGCAAGGGGACACCATGGTGGGCACCACTTGGAGATGCTCCAAAGAGACAGTTGGTTCCCCAGGGGTGGTGTGCCCAGGGACTGGGGGGGTGTTGCAGAAGGTGCCAAGGGCTCGGCGTGTGGTGGGTGTCCCAGGGGTGGGGACACAGCCGGGCAGGCAGCACCTGACAGTCACCCCCGCATCTCCTGGGGATGGTCATAGGGGCGGCCGCGCTGTCGGGTGCCGTCACCCACACCGTGTCCACGGCTGTCATCGTCTTCGAGCTGACGGGGCAGATCTCGCACATCCTGCCTGTCATGATCGCCGTCATCCTGGCCAATGCTGTGGCCCAGAGCCTGCAGCCCTCCCTCTACGACAGCATCATCCGCATCAAGAAGCTGCCCTACCTCCCTGAGCTGGGCTGGGGCCACCATGAGTGAGTGTGTCACCCCTGCCCCATCCCTAAGCCCCTCACCAGGCACAAGGGGACGGGGTGGCATGACCCTGAGGCCACTGTTACCCACCCTGGGCAGGAAATACAATGTGCGGGTGGAGGACATCATGGTGCGGGACATCCGCTACATCACCCTCAACTGCAAGTATCGGGACCTGCAACACGTCCTGCAGAGCACCAAGATGAAGAGCCTGCCACTGGTGGAGTCGGCCGGTGAGACATGGGCAGAGGGTTATGCTGGCACTCGCCCCGGCCGTGGGACAAGCTGGGATGGGGGGAGGATGGCAAAGGGGACATTGGGAGATAACACATCCCCTTGCTGCCACTGGCAGAGTCCATGATCCTGCTGGGCTCCATCGAGCGGGCACAGGTGGGGGCCCTGCTCAGCCACCAGCTCAGCCCCCAGCGCCGGCTCCAAGCCCTGCGGCAGAAGGTGCTGGCCGAGGACAGGCACAGGCTCTCCGACGCCAGCATCTGCTTCCAGGTGAGGGGGGTGGCTGCCTCAGGGGTACGCCTGGCCAGGGTGCCCCCTGCTGCCGTGCCCCCACCACCCTGTCCCCCCACAGATCAGCACAGAAGCCTCCTCGGGTGCCCCTGCCCGCGCTGGACCCCGCAAGCCCCTGAAGCCGGCGCTGAAGCGGGTGCCCAGCAGCCTGACTGAGACCCCCCTGGGTAAGTCTGTGCCCACCCACGCCCCCGCGGCACCTGCCCGCACTCCCCCTCTGACATCCCCTCCCTGCCCGCAGCCAGTGCCACCGACCACAGCGGCATTGCCCTCAAGAGCCTCTTCTGTGCCAACACCGCAGCGGAGCCCACCGAGGTGAGCGCTGGGCCCTTACTGGCACTTTCTACCCACTGCCATCCTTTCCCATCACTCCTATGCCTTTTCACCCTTCCCACTCCTGCCTGTCTCTGCCCATCCCTTCTCATCGCTGCCTGTCACTTCCCACCTCTTTCCCTCTTTCTGCTCCTGCCCATCCCTGCCCATTCTTACCCCATCTCTTTCCATCCCTGCCTATCCCTGCTTGTCCCTTCCTTTCCCTGCCCTTCCCTGCCTATCCCTTCCCACCTGTTCCTATCCCTTCCCTTCCCTTCCCTTCCCTTCCCTTCCCTTCCCTTCCCTTCCCTTCCCTTCCCTTCCCTTCCCTTCCCTTCCCTTCCCTTCCCTTCCCTTCCCTTCCCTTCCCTTCCCTTCCCTTCCCTTCCCTTCCCTTCCCTTCCCTTCCCTTCCCTTCCCTTCCCTTCCCTTCCCTTCCCTTCCCTTCCCTTCCCTTCCCTTCCCTTCCCTTCCCTTTCCATCACTGCCTATCCTTTCCCGCCTGTTCCTACTCCTGCCCATCCCTACCCATTCTCAGCCCATCCCTTTCCATCCCTCCCCATCTCTGCTTGTCCTATACCATCCCATCCCATCCCATCCCATCCCATCCCATCCCATCCCATCCATTCTGTCCCATCCCGTCCCATCCCGTCCCATCCCGTCCCATTCTATCACTTCCCATCCCGTCCCATTCTATCACTTCCCATCCCATCCCATCCCATCCCATCCCATCCCATCCCATCCCATCCCATCCCATCCCGTCCCATCCCATCCCATCCCGTCCCATCCCGTCTCATGCCATCCCATCCATCCCGTCCCGTCCCATCCCATCCCATCCCATCCCATCCCATCCCGTCGCATCCCATCCCATCCCATCCCATCCCATCCCATCCCATCCCATCCCATCCCATCCCATCCCATCCCTTCCCATCCCATCCCATGGCACCACCCCACCATGCCCTAACGCCGCTGTCTCTCCCTGCCCGGTGCCAGGCCCAGGGCATGGCCTATCGCAAGGCCAAACACGTCCGCATTTCCATCACGGTAAGCTGCAGCCAATTGCAGGCTGGGCACAGCTCCTCTCAGCCAATGGGAGCCCAGCATGGATTCTCTGAACCAATCAGGGGGGACTGGCACGATTCTGCTTGGCCAATCATGTTTGGCCTGTGTCTGTGCAGCCAATCTCGAACTGTCCTGATTCTGCTCAGCCAATCACAGCGTGCGTCCTCCCAATCCCAAACCCTCCTGGAGCCTCTCGACCAGTCACAGCCATGGGATTTGCCCCACTTTGCTCAGCCAACCGTGGCACAGCCTGCATTCCCTCCACCAATCACGAGTCTGACTTGTCCCACCTTGTCCAATCGTGGTGTGACCTATATCCTCTCAACCAATCACCTTACCCGACCTGCACCCTGCCCACGTGCTGCCTGCACCCTGCCTGCATGCGCTGCCTACACCCTACCCCAGTCGCTGCCACCACGCTGCCTGCAGCCTCCCTGCCCCCTGCCCACACCCTGCCTGCAGCGGCAGCCAGGCATGCTGCCCCGCCGCTCACGCCGCCCTCTCTTGTAGGAGGACATGGACCTGGGTGACAAGATGACCCCAGCAGAGGTGAGAGGGTGGGCAGGGACAGGCAGGACCCTCCTGCCCAGGGGGACTCAGGAGATCTCCATGGGGTGCCAAGGCTTGGGGGGGGACAACAGACAACCCCGATGTCCCCATAACACTGGGTGAAGGAGGGGGGAGGGGGGGCTTTCGCTGACACCTTTGGGGGGATGTGCCCCCCTGCCCTGCCCCACGGCGTGTGTCCCCCCCCTCAGATTATAGAGTGGGAGGAGCAGCAGCTGGACGAGCTGGTGGACTTCAGCAGCGCCAAGATCGACCCCGCACCCTTCCAGCTGGTGGAGCACACCTCGCTGCACAAGGTGCATCCCACGTCCCCCTCCCGGACCCCTTCCTTATCCCTCCGGACCCCCAACTCAGCCCTTTCTTCCTGCAGACCCACACCATCTTCTCGCTGCTGGGCCTGGATCATGCCTATGTCACCAGCATCGGGCGCCTGGTGGGCATGGTGTCCCTCAAGGAGGTGAGTGGGGAGCAGGGGGACGGTGGGGTTGGAGAGGCATGGGGGAAACACCCAGAGCCACCTGCCCATGGGTTTGGGGTGCCCGCAGCTGCGCAAGGCCATCGAGGGCTCGCTGACGGCCAAGGGGGTGAAGGTGCGCCCGCCGCTCGCCAGCTTCCGCGACAGCACCGCCAGCGCCGGCGAACCCGACACCACCGCCCTGCGCCAGCTCTGGGACCGCCACCAACACCACCCCATGCCCCGCGAGGCCGGTCCCGGGGGCGACGATGACGATGTCACCCCCAAAGGCCAGTGAGATGGGGGTGTCCCCCTGGCGTGTCCCCAGGTGCCGCAGGGGTCCCTGGCAGGTGTCAGAGGATGCCCACCCTGTGCCCACCTGCACCGGGCTCGGCATAGGGGTGGGCACCCTCAATCCAATGCTGCTGCCCCCCTCCCTGTGCTGGGGGCTGGCCGGGTGCCCCCCCCCCCCCCCCCCCCCCCACCCAGCCTGCCCGTGCCCCCCTCCTCCCTGCCAGCTCTTGGGGCTTTCCACTTCGCTACCTCTGCCCCGTCCCCCCAGCCCAGCCCCAGTGCCCCCTGGCAGGACCACCACCCCCTCACCCACAGGCACCCCGATGTCCCTGCTTGGGGTGGCACGTGAGGCAGAGGGGTGTCAGCTCGGGGTGCCCGCAGGGACACGGGTGGGCACTGCCCCCCTCCCCAGTGCCTCATGGCTGGGAAGGGGGTCCTGCTGCCGCTCTGCTGCGCACCCCCCTCCGTGTAAATACAGAGATTTTTATATTAATTTAATAAAAGGACTTTATAAACAGAGCCAGAATGCCAAGGGGCCGGAGGCGGGGAGGGAGCACGGCCAGCGGGTACCGGCCGAGTCTGGCCACGGCACTGGGTTTGGCGTCACTTGGGGTGAGAGGCCTTCCTTTCCCCGGTTGCCGGCTCACAGCGTGGCCTCGCTGCGGTACAGCGGCTGCGGGGGCTCACCGGGACGGGCACCGGCACGGCGCCGGGCAGTGATGACCAGCGTGCCGGCCTCGGTGAGGGCGCAGCTCACCGACAGCGGGTCCGTGTCCTCGGGCAGCTGGCACTTGTGGGTGAAGGTGTCGCAGACGGTGCCATCCTCGGCCACCTGCAGGGAGGCAGCACTGGTGCGGTGGGGCACAGCACAGCATGGCACAATCCCAGTTACCCCAGTGCTAGTGATGGGGGAGCTCCCAGTAGCCCCAGCTCCAGCAGGGAGCTCAACAGGGTGGTTCGCAGTTACCCAGTGACTCAGGGGCGATTCCCAACTATCCCATTGCCAGCAGAGAGCGGCTCCCAATTGCTTCATTCTTGGGGGTGGGATAGTTTCCAGTTACCCCAGTTCCAGCAGTCACTGTTCCCAGTTGCCCACCAGCAGAGAATGCAATGGGGCAGGAGTTTCCAGTTGCTCCATTCTCAGTGAGGACAGCTCCCAGTTACACCAGTGGAGGCGTGAGCTATTCCCAGTTACTCCAGAGCAGAGGAGGTGCAGTGGAGCAGAAGCTACTTGTTGTCCCATCACCAGGGGACAGCTCCCAGTTACTCCAGTGCCGGCGGGGGCCATTCCCAGTTCCCCCCCGCAGAAGGGGGTACCGTGGTGCAGGACCCCCATTGCTCCAGGGATGGGGGAAGGGGTGGGGAGGGGATATGCTGCCCCCCGGGGTGCCTCACCTTCTCAGCCTGGATGGTGACGTGGCAGTTGGAGGTGGTCACCACGATGTCAGGGGGCTCAAACTGGCTGACGTCGGCCACCACCTGGTAGGTGTCACCCTGGGCATGCACCCAGGTGCCCAGGCTGCAGGGGCACATGGCGCCTGGGGACCCTGCGGGCATTGGGGGACTACTGGTCATGGGGGCATAGTGCCCAGAGACTGGGGCACTGGGGGCTGTGGGAGAGGGTGGTGACACTGCGGGGGGAGGGGGGGGGAATGAAGTAGCAGATGGCACTGGTGGTTTGGGGACATTGGGGGTGCTGGGGGGTTGCAACGGGAATTGCGGGTCCCAGGGGTATGAGGGGTACATGAGGGTCTGGGGTGGAGGTCTAGGGGTAACAGGTGGCACTGGGAGGGTCTGGGGGACTGGAGTGCACTGGAAAGGTCTGGGTGCACTAGGTGGCCTGGGGACAGCAGGGGAATGGCACGGGAGGCTGGGGACACAAGGGACAGACAGGAAAGTCGGGGGGGGGGGGTTATGGGGTGGGGGCTGGGGTTACTGGGGATGTACGGGAAAGTGGGGAGGTAGTGGGAGACACCGAGGGGTTAGGGGCACAGGGGGGCTGAGGACAGCCAGGAAGGTCTTGAGGGGTGAGAAGGAAAATGTGGGAGTCTGAGAGCACCAGGAGGCTCAGAAGGGTCTGGGGAGGGGGAAGCTGGGGGCAGGGTGGGCCTGGGGACAGCAGGGACACTAGGGGTAGCAAGGACTTAGGGGGAACACAAAGGGGTTGAGGGGGGGATGACGCAGGACAGTCCAGAGAGCCATCAGGCACTTGGGGGCCGCCAGGGCTCCCCCCAGCCCCCCCCCCCAGTCTGTGCTGGGCAGGACCCACACTGTGCCCAGGCACGGGGCAGCTGGAAAACCCTTGGAGGAAGGGGGGGCCCTCCCTGGGGTAGCAGGACACACACACCCCCCTCCATCCCCAGTACCTGGGTACCCGAAGGCATCGTGTGCCCGCGCCCCGAAGGGGCCATGCCGCCGGTCACCCTCGAAGCGGGGCTCACCAAGGCCCTGGCCGTAGGCACGGTACGCAGAGGCTGAGCCGAGCGAGGCCATGGCGCCTGCTGCCCGCGCCCCCCACGGCCCCAGCCCCTGGGAGGGGGCCGGCCGCCTGCCACCACCGCCACCACCAGATGCCCATAATTAGGCACCCCGGCCCCAGGAATTCGAGATAAGGACCGAGGCTTCACCGTCACCCTGTGGGGGCCTCTGTGGGGGGATGTGCTGCTGCTACCACTGGCCTGCCATCCCCCCCTCACCCCACTCAGGGGAGGAGGTGCCCCCCACCTGCAAGAAGAGGTGCCCGGCGCAGCGCTCGCACGATGGACTTTATTCGAGACCTGGCGGGATGGAGGAGGGGGTGCCAGAGTGCGGGTACCCCACAGGTACCGCCGCAGCAGGGCGGGGGGGTTCAGGCAGCTCCCGCGGGTATGCACACGCGTGCACATGCACATACGGTCCCAGGTATGCACACACATACACACACGCAGAGCAAAACCCTCCACCCATCTGCAGGCACCCCGGACTCCCCAGCCCATCCCAGTGCTGTGGGGAGCACCCGCTGTCCCTGGAAAGGGGGGGAGGGTGGGTGGCAGGGAGCCCATCAGAGTGGCATCAGGCCTGCTGCCCCCAGCACCACACACACACCCCCGACAGCATGGCCATGCAGGAAGAGGGGAGCCAGCCCCACGCCGGGCACCCCCAGCAGGGAGGGGGAAGGGGTGCTGTGCCCAACGGAGGTTGATGGGGAGGGGGTGCTGGCGGGGGACGTGTGGGAGCAGGGGTGTAGCGGATGCTCGGGGCACCCTGGGGTGCAGGGCTGGGGGGCGGGGGGGGCCGTGGCCGGGCTGGGCGAGGAGCAGCATGCAGCGGGCGAGCGGCCCCACGAGAACATTTGCCATGCGGGAAGGGGGGGTGCAAGCATTGGCAAAAACTGTAATTCCTCCCCCCAAATGGCATGCCTGGACTCCCGACATGGCCCTGGGGGGCCCCCCAAGCTGGGATGCCACCCCCAGCCAGGACGGGGGAGCTGGTCGCCCTTCGTGTAGGCACTTGGTTCCCTGTTAGGAGTGAGTGACTCAAGGATGGGGACGTCGGCCCCAGGACCTGCCGCCTCCCCCCTCTCTCCACCCCGCGTAGCCCCACGACAGAGTTGGGGGGGCCCTAGCCAGGCTGAACCCCCCTGCCACGGGGCTGTCTTGGGGGTGCTGTCACTGGTGGTCCAAAACCCCCATTCTGGGAGCCCACCGGGCCCCACAGTCTCTCCGTGCCAGCCCCACGCGCGTACAAAAGTATAGAAAGCCCCCACACCGCGGCATATCCGCCACCCCCCCACCCCCACCCCAGCACCCCACACCGGCCCCGTGCTCCGAGGCAGCAGTTCACAGTATAAAACTCGGTCCGATAAAAGCTGGCTGGGGAGAGAGGAGAAAAGCCCCCCCCCCCCCCCCAAATCCCCCCCAAATCCCCACCACCACCCCGAGCCAAGGGTGCCTGGCACGGGGCAGGGGCACCGCGGGGCGCTTGGGGAGGTTTAGCCATGCCAACAAGGGGGGGGGGGGGAACCCGTGCCTGAAAGGGGATCCCAGGGTGGTCTCGGGAGGGGGGGGAAACATGCGAACAACCAGCCCCGCTAATTCAGTCTTATCAGTTTTGTGGGGGCACATCTGGGCGTCAGGGCAGGGGTGGACCCCCCCAAGCCCTTCCCCGCACCCCTTCCCCGCTCTCATGCAAAAATCCAGGAGGGCAACGAAGTGGCCAAGCAGGGCCAGGGCACGGCGGGGGCACACTGGCTGGGCGCGGGCTGCGGTGGCCCCCCTGAACCCCCCCTGCGCCCGGCTAGCGAGGAGGAGCCGCGGCAGAGCCCGTCCCTCACCCAGCACAGGGTCCGGCTGGGGGGGGGTGGGGGGGGAGGCAGTGGGGGGGTGACAGCGGGGGAGCTGGACCCCCTCCAGGAGAGGCAGGGCACCCCAGGGGGGGTATCAGGGCTCTTCAGCCTCCTCCTCCTCCTCCAGTGATGCCACCCCAGAGGATGCGACGTCGGAGACTTTCCGGCGGAGTGGGAAGTCCTTGCTCAGCACCACCTCGTCCTCGGCGGGCGAGAGGCAGGCTTCGGCGTAGGACACGGAGTAGAGGGAGTCCTGGCACCGGAGCCGTGCCAGGCCCCGCAAGGCACTTTGGCTGGCCGGGGGGGGCAGCTTGGGCAGCAGCAGGTCCTCACCCCCCAGGGAGCCCAGCAGTTTGGCAGTGAGTTCGGAAGGAGACACCATCTCCAGGCTGCAGAGGCTGGAGCAGAGGGTCTCGGGGGAGAGGGTGTGCGAGGAGTCGCTTTCGGGCTCGCAGGAGCCGTGCCGCACACCCAGCTGGCACAGGTGGCCCTGCAGCAGGTCTCGCAGCAGTGCGCTGGTGGGTACCGTGCCGGGCAGCTCTGCAAGGAACCGGGATGCCAGGGGTCAGTTTGGAGCGGATGGCTCCGGAGGCTGCCAGCTGCCCCCCTCCCCGCGCCCTGAAGGATGGGAGCAGTGGGATGGGAGCAGCCCCATGCTGGGCACAGCGCCCCATTTGCCCAAAAATTGCTGTGTGAGTGGCACCGGTGGCTACCAAAGGAAAAACAAAATACACCCTGGCACCAGGGAGGGTGCCGTGCTGCAGGGCTTCCCCATCCCCAGCACGGGCACTGCTTGCCATGGGGCCAGGCAGGGGCACTGCCCCATGAGGGGTGGCCAGGCTGGGGAACATGGCCAGGCATTGGGCGCCCCCCTCCTACAACCCTTGGCACTGGCAGGGGGACACCAACACTGGGACACTGACACCGACACCATCAGCGGGATACCTTGCCCACCCGGCAGATGCCCACTGCCCGTGGCACTTACCGGTGGGCTGGGAGCTCTCCGTGGAGGGCATGAAGTCCTCATCATAGGACTCATCGTTGGAGTCGTCCCCGTCCACTGAGGACCAGGCTCGCAGTTTGGCCTCGGCGATGGCAAACTGCTCCGCCACACCTGGTATGGGACAGGCATAGGTCATGCATGCACCAGGAGGTGGCCCCAAAATCTCCCTTCCCCGGCATGTCTGTGGCCTTGGTGCCGCGGCACCAAGGGAGGGAGGGATGGGTGGATGGATGAATGGGGACAACCTGCCCCACCACCCCTGCCCTCAGCCACAGCAGGGGACCGTGCCCACCAGCCGTGCCCTGTGCAATGCCCACCGGCGGCGAAGCGCGCCTCCTGCTCGCCCTCGCTCAGGTGGCAGTAGGAGCTGAAGGCGCTCTCCAGGGCGCTGGGCGGCTCCACCGGCTTGCACCAGCCCTTCCACTCGATGAGGTGGGCGACGCGGCCCTGCGCCATGGCCGTCGGCTTCGTCACGTGCTCCTTCACCACCTGTGAGATGCCTACAAGATGTGCCCCCATGTCAGCACCCGCTGGGCACCCCAAGTCCCCTCTGCAGAGCCCACCACCCCAGCACCCAGCACCTCTCACCCCCAGCCCTTGGGACCTGGCACCTCTACATTTTTCTCTTGGGTGCCACCAGCAACCCCGTTGGTACCCTTGGGGACCCCGTGGTGTTCCCCCAAACCCCAGAGGGGTGACCCCAATGCCCTCTCAGAACCCCAGCCCCTTACCCAGAGTAGACTTCCCCCTTCCCCAGATGTCCTCCCAAATACCCCCGCGCCCTGGGCCAAGCGGGCAGTTACCGTGCAGCGAGGAGCGGGCCAGGGCAGCGATCTCCTGGATGGTCAGCGCGCGCCGCGACTTGGGCAACATCTCGACAGTGTCCTCAACATTGACCTACCGGAGTGGGCAGGGGCGTCACAGCCCCTGGCCACCCTGCCCGCCCCCGGCCACCACTCCCCCTCTGGGACCCCCATGCCCTGGGATGGGGCTCAGCTCCGCTTGGTGCCCACCCCGCAGGGCCTGGGGCGTCTGTACGTACGTGTGTTACAGGCACACACACACACACACGTGTGCAGAGGGATGGTCACAGCCACTACATGCAGGGCAGTGGGTACACACACAGCCGTGCACGCTCCCGCGCTGTTAGTGCACCCATACTCTGGTACTGCCTGCACACGCGCTGTGCACACTCACACCCCCACTCATATATGCATGCACATACATATACACATGTACACACGTGTACATGTATACATGTACACACGTGTACGCCTGCACACTCCCACTTGTGTAACTGCGTGTGCACACACACACTTATACATATGCACTGACCATAAACACACACGTGTACTCGCTGCACACACATGCACACTAACACACACACATCCACTCACTGCAGATAGAGCCCTCCTCACCATGCACACACGTCAACTCACCACACGCACACGTGTGTTCACTGTGCACACTCCATGTATGCATGTACTGCACACACACTCACCTGCACATGCACACACACACCTGTGTGTATGCCCTGTGCTAGTTGGTGCCCTGAGTGTCCTCCCCAGCTTGTGCACACACACGCGCGCACGTGTGCAAGGCCGCCATGGCCGGGTTCCCCAGTGCCCGCTCCCTGGCAGCACCCGCCATGCCAGAACATCCCGCTGCATGTCCCCGTTGCCCGTCCTGGCAACGCCAGGCCCTGAGCCCGTGGCCACGGGGGAAGCGATGCGGGATTTGGAGGCGCGCAACAAATTGCATTGCCATGGCAACGAGGCACCGTGGACTGATTTCTCCCAGGATACAGCCCGGCTCACGGCTGACGTCAGAGCAGCCCCGGAGCCGGCTGCGAGCTGGCAGTGCCGGGCGGGCAGCAGGGTGACAGGCAGCGGAGCCCATCGCGCCCCTGGCCACGGCCAGAACGGGTGTCCCACCATGGTGTACCGGCACACGGGCAGCCTGGCCGGCAGAGCTGGGCTCGGTGGTACCTGGAGGAAGTCCTGGCTGTCGAAGGAGGCCTGGCGTGCCAGGCGGGGCAGCGGGCGGGCGGCACTCAGCGGTGACAGCGCTTTCACCTCCTTCCACTCCACGCACAGCGTCGTGTCCACAGCCACTGCGGGAAGAGCCGGGGATCCATCAGCATCTCCATCTCCCCAGCAGCACCCCACCCTGGGGCAGCAGCTTCTTGCCCAGTCTGAGACCAAACACAACTCATTGCAGGGCTGCTCTAGAGCAGCTGGGTGCTGCGGCATGGGTGACTCATGCCCGGGCAACTCTTCTGCCTGTGTCAGCGGTAACACGCTGCCCCAACCTGGCACCGGGGACCAGGCACCTGTCCCGGCTTGGCAGTTGTTTTGGGAGGGGTGGGGGCAGCTGGACCAGGCTTAGGGGGGATGGACTGGGCCAGGCACTGGGTGCATGGAGGGAGGCGGCACTGGGCCATGCTGCAGGGGGCTGGCGCTCCTCCACCATCTCCACAATCCCCCTGCCCAGTTCTCTATCTCTGGGGCAGGAGGGAAAGGAGCAAAAAAGGATGGGGGTGATAAAAGCACCTGCACCCATCCTACACCCCAACAGTCCGACCTCCTTGCACCAGCACCCCAAACGGATGGGTTCCCACCCCCTTGTGCACTGTCTCCCAAGCACCAGGGCCAAGGAGGGTCCCCAGGCCAGGCCAGCCCCCCAGTGGGCCAGGTCAGAATGTCCCCAAGAAGCCTCATCCCCCAGCACCAAGGTGGGCCCGGCTGATATAAACCAGCTGTGAGGTGGGATATGGAGGACCTAACAGTGCTCCCTCCACCCCCTATCCTAGGGTAGCCCCTGGCTCCTGGCATCGCCCCCACCCCAACTGTGGGCAGGGGTACCCTGTGGTAATGCCCCAGCATCAACACTCCTATCCCCCTGGCAACAACACCCCCAGTGCCCCCTCCCAGCATGTCTGCAACACCCTCAGACCGCCCCAGCCCCCAGAATATCTTTGGATCACAGCCACAGCCCCCATCACCCCCATCCCTCTTGCAGCACCCCCAGGACATCTGCAGCACCCCCACAGCATCCTTGTGGCACCCCACACCCTGCAGCACACCTCTGCCAGCCCCCATAGCCCCTCCAACAGCCCCCCCAAATACCTCCATCCCCCTCATAGCACCCCCACACTCTCCCAGGCCTCTGAACAGCACCCCAGTCCCACGCCCCCTTCCCAGCTCTCTGCACCCCCAATATCACCCACCAGCTCCCCCGAAGCTGCACCCCAGCCCACCCAATCCCCCCAACATCTATAAATCCTCACCCCCATATCTTCCTGCACCCCCCAGGCCACCCAACAGCCCCACAGCAGCATCCCCAGGCCCCAAACCCCCATCTGCCTACAGCCCCCATCCCCCGATAGGTATCCCGAGTCCTCTAGAGCCACCAATCACCCTGTACCCCCCCCATCCTTCAGCACTCCACTCCTCTGTGCCCACCTCCCTATATCCCCCAGCCTCCGCAGCCTCCTAATCCCCATAAACCACCCCATACACCGCCCCCCCAGACTCCCTCAGATCCCCCATAGCAGCCCCCCCACCCCCCACCTTCCCATATTCCCCACCCCCGTAAGCCCCCAACACCCTCATCGCATCACCCCCATTCCCCCCCAGCAGCCTCCCTTACAGCCTCCGCAGCCCCCCTACACTTCACATCCCCAAGCCCCCCCCGCCCCTACACCCTCCATACCCTCCGACCCCCCAACACAAGGCCCCAAATACCACTCCACCCGCCCTCCCCGGTCCCAGCCCAGTGCCGCTCACCCACCGATGGTGGTTTTGGAGCCGATGCAGCCCATGCTCCCGGGGGGGCCCCGGTGCGGGCACTACCGCCGGCTCCGCGCCGCCCGCATCGCTCCCCGGCCGCATGGGCGGCCCCGGGCAGCGCCCGCGCCCCCCCTTCCCCGGAGGGTGCTACCGGGCCGGGCCGGACCGGGCCGCGGTGCGGGAACCCCGAACGGTGGCTGCGCCGGGCCGGGGAGCAGCACGTCCAGAGACGTCACTGCTGGGGGAGGAAGAGGAGGGAGAGGGGGAGGAGGGAGATGGGGAGGAAGGGGAGGAGGATGAGAAGACGGAGAGAGGAGGAGGAAGGGCGAGATGAAGCCTAGGGAAGAGGAGGATGAAGGAGGAGGAGGAGGAGGAGGGAGGAAGGAAGGGGAGGATGGGGGAGAGGGAAACTGGGAGGAAAGGGGAGGTGGGGAGAGAGAGGAGAAGGGGGATGAAGGCAGCCGGGGAGGAGGAAGGAAGAGGGGGGCTGAAGGAAGAGGAAGAGGGGGATGGAGGAAGAGGAGGGGGGCGCGGAGGGGAGGAGGAGGATGGACGAAGGAAGAGGAGGGGGCTGAGGAGGAGGAGGAGGAGAGGAAGGCCGGGCACCGCGGAGAGCGCCGTGCCAGCACCGCGGACAGCGCCGCCCCGCTCAGCCCCGCCCCCCCGACACCCCCGTGAGAGCCCCGGGGGAGGGGGGGGGGCAGGGGACAGGGACCCTCCGGCAACACAGCACCCCTGAGCCCCAGGCCTGCCCACAAAAGGGGGGCTCTAGCCCTGCCTGCTCCCCCCACCCCCCCGCACAGAGGGGCTGGTGGCGCCGGAGGGAGCAGAGAGCCTGTGAGAGGTGGCTGAGGGTTCCCCCTTGCTGGAGCTGGGGTTGGGGCAAGTGGGTGCAGGCTTTAGGACATCACACCTGATGGCACCACAGCCAACCACCCCCTGTAGGAGATCCAGGCCAGGCTTGAGGGGTGAACCTTCGGCCAAAGATACCTGTTCATTCTGAAACCTACTGATGGCAATTCATGCTGTGGTACCCTTTTCCCTGGCACAGAGGGGCACAGGAGGGCATTGCTAGGGTGCCACCCTCCCCCTTGGCAAGCAGGGTACCGAAGCAGCCCAAAGGCCTCCCTCTTTACTCAGGGGGAGCTCCTGGCCAGTACCCCCCGCTAGGCCCTGCTGGCCTTTCCCTGCCAACTGCTTCCCAGCATTAGTGCTGCCAGGGCTGCAGCTCAGACAGATCAGCCTCTAATCTGGGGAACAGCCTCTGGTTAATTATTCTGTACCCTCTGGGCCATGGCCAGGGTGACTCAGCAAGAGGCAGCCCAACGCACCAAAGATCAGCCCAGCCCCAAGGGGGGGCCAACCCACCTTCACCTCTGTCCCCAGAAAGGACATGCCCACAGGGGAGCCCCATCAGGGCAGGGGGCAGCCCAGGCTTGCTCCATCTCCACCCCACCTGCAAGACAAGGCAGCTCCCCCCAAGAGAGAAGATTAGGGGGGGGGGAAGCCCAGATCACATCTCCCATCCCAGACCCCAAGGAAACCACACAGGTCCTGCCACTTCTGTGTCCGCAGGAAAAGGGACACTTGGAGACATTGGAGCTCTGCTCCGCAGCCATGGTGCTGGCAGGGCTGCCGCTCCACCACGGGACACCCTGTACCAAGCAGAGCTGGCGATGGGGGTCCTAGGGGGTTTGGCTCCAGGCACATCCGACCCCCTTGCCTCCCTCCCAGCCCCAGGATGTGGGGGGGTACCTACTGTCTGCCTTGGGGTGCCAGGGGACGCTGGCCCCTGCGTGGGCTCTAGGCTGGCAGCCCCATGCCAGCCCAGGCACAAGGGTCATGGGACAGGGGGCGGCAACAGCGGCACACGGGGCATTATTTAGCAATGTTCTTTTATTTCCAGTTTTAAGGTGAAAAGATGCCTTTAAATCTTCAATTAAATACTCCATAAAGAAAAAAAAAAAAAGCAAAAAAAAATTATTTACAAATTCACGTGACCAGTAATTGAATCCTTGTTTTAATAATTACACGTGCGGCTCGTCACATCCGGCGCTCTATAAATACAGGGGACGCGGATGGGGGGGCCGCCCTGTCACTTGCCCAATTGTGGCCTTAAACGTTTGGGAGAAGGATGGGGGCTTTGGGGAGGGGGGAAGGAGGAAACTCAGCCTGGCCCAGAGAGAAGGGGTCACCCCCCCTCCTCCCCGGCACCCTCCCCAGGTGTCAGAGCAGGAGCTGGGGGGGAATGATTTATATTTAAAATAAAAAAACATAGAGGGGGGGTCCAGGCAGTGATGGAGGAATAGAGAGAGGACAGGGGAGGGGGAGAAATCACGCTCCTGTCCCCAAACCAAATTTAATAAGTTTATATATATATAATCTCTCTATATTTCAGCAAGAAGTGGGGAGAAGGAAGAGGAGGAGGGAGAGGAGGGGAGAGGTATGTCCCCATCCTGTCCCCCCTCCCCATGACATGAGTCTGGGGGTGCTCTGCCCAGCTCCCAGAGACCCGGTGTGCCTGCGCTGGGAGAAGGGCCGCCTCTGCCAGCATCCGTTTATTATCATCGTGACAAACTAGTACAGGCCTCGCAAACAGAACCGGGAGAGGGGGAGGAGGGAGAAGAGGAGAAACTGAAAAGAGAGAGGAGGGCTGCAAGGGGGCACAGCATGTCCCTCGGCCCCGGCATCAGCAAGTCCAGGGGGGCCAGGGGTGGGAGGGGATGGAGTCGTTCCCCAGGGTGCCCCACTCTCTCTTCCCCCCTTCCTCCTCCTCCTCCTCACTGCTGTTCAGTTGTTGTCCGACTCGTCCTCGGCTTCCCGGAGCCAGGTGAAAAAGGCTGTCACTGATTTGAGAGCCACTCCTTTGCCCTGCTGCTCGGCTGGGTCCTTGCTGGACTCCCACTTGTAGAAAGCCTCCTCCTTGATGACGTCCTCATCGTAGAGGGCGTCAAAGAACATCCGCAACAGGTCTAGGGGGGGAAAAAAGGGGGTCCCTGACAATCCCCAGCCACCAGCCACCCTGCTGGGTTGGGGATGCACCTGTCACCCCTCTCCTCAGCCCACCCATCCCACGACACTCACTGGGAGGCTGGTCCAACTTCACCACCAAGGCTTGCAGGGCATAGAGTGCCTGGAGCTCTTTCTGCTCGTCTCGCAGGTACTTCTGCAGCAGCTTGGCTTGGTTACGGATGACGAGGGCATCCACGCGATAGGGGTTCTCAACTGCAGAAGATGGGGTGTGAGAGGGGGGGCAGTGTGGGCATAGGGACCCCCCCACACACATCACCCTGGTACTCACAGACGATGGCCGAGTGGCACACGGATGTCATCAGGGCCCTGATAAATGTGTTGGATGAGACCTGCTGCTCACTCAGGTTGGCCTGGAGGAGGGAAGGTAAAGGGGCTGTGAGCTGGGGAGGGAGTGGGGAGGGAGCCCCCAGACCCACTGCGCCCACACCCTCACCTCGATCCAGTCATATATTCTTTGGTTGTTCGGGCTCTCCTTCAGAAGTTTGTCCATTTGCTTGCACAGCTCCTCCGAGGTCAGCTCCTTGCGGCTTGGCGTGTCCGAGCTGTCCCCCATTGTGTACTCCAATTTCTGGGGGAGTGAGCAGAGACAAGCTGTTAAAGGCAGCACAGGGGAACACCACAGCCCTGGCAGCAGGACCCACCAAGGTCCCCCCCCAGCTCATTTGTGCCCCTCACCACTGCTGAACTCCCACCTGCTCTGTGACAAATTTATTGACATCCTGGTCCTCAGGCAGGAATTCCTTCCAGCTCAGGCCCCCATCCCGCCACAGCTTGCCTGCGGTCTTCTGGCTCTGCAGGACAGATGGACAGTCAGCACTCCATGCCCTTCAGTCTCCAGAAAGGGGGATACTGTGGCTTGGCCATGCCACCCCCGTGACCCAGACACAGCAAGGGATGCCCCCTACCATCCCCTCTGGTGGCAGAGTGGTTCAATCCCCGCATGCCAACCTGCCCCCCCAAGCAGGCCACCAGACCCCAAGGCAGTGGCCAGCAGCTACATGAGCCCCATGCACTTACCATGCCCTTGCACAACAAGCCCAGCACCTCGACCAGCAGCGTAGTGGCCTTCCCAATGGGCACCAGGGGCTTCGTTATCTCCCTGCGGGGCACCAGAGACCTGGTTGAACTACCTGCTCCCAGGAGCCTCCCTGGGACCTCGTGGCAGCCCCATGGAGGGGCACGGCCCTCACCTGAATAGCTCCTCCATGGGGATGCCTTCCTCTTGCAGGATAGGGGTGATGAGCTCAGCTAGGTACAGCCAGATGTGGGGGATGTCGATCTCCATGTCTTCCGCGATTTCCAGGATCTCCCGCAACCTGCAGGGCGGATAGCAGCCATTGGGATCCAGCAGCCCCCATGCTCTTGGCTGGAAGGGACCTCAGGAGGTCTCAGTGATGAGCCCTGCTCAAGGCAGGCCCCAGCTTGGGGCCAGGCTGCCCCGGCCCCTCACCCTTTGTAGTACTGCTCCTTGGAGAGCGTGCCCGCCTTCACCAACTGGCACAGCAGGACCCCCATGTGCTCACGGGAGATGGTGCTCCTCTCCAGCGTGGACTCGATGCCATTCTGCACGAAGATGTAGAGCGAGGAGGGGCTGCCCAGCTCCTGCACGCACTGCAGGGCCTCCTGTGGGGGAAAGGGAGGTCAGTACTGCCCCACGGCCAGCCCCGGCTTCCCCCTTCCTCATCCAGGCCCTGCTGGCACCCTGTCCAACAGCGCTACTGCCCAGGGAGGCAGATGGTATGTTATGGCAGCCATGCGGTGCTGTGCCTGGCCATCCTCCTTCCTCTCACCTTCATGTCATTGATGTGCAGGTATTCCTCTATGATCGCCTTGGATTTCTTCTCTAGTTCCTCATCTGACAGCGTGGGCTTGGGGGATGCTGTGGGAGGCACTGGCTCTTGCTTAACTGCGAGAAAAGAGCAAGGATGAGGCACCGCCTGGGACAGGTGGAGCCCCAGGCTGCTACCAGACCCCCAGGACACCACTTCTCCCCAGCTCACTGGTCTCTCGGCTCCTGTCCCGTTCCTCCGTCATGCTAGCAGCCTTGCGCACGGCCTCGGGGCCACCCTGCTTCTCTCGTTCTCGGCTCCTGTCCTCTGGCTCTTTGCTGAAGCTCCTCTTGGTGAGGGCTGACCTGTTCCTGTCTGCCCGCTCCCCCCGGTCAGGACGCTCCAGGCGGTCGCTGCCCTTCTCCGAACGTGACTCCCGGTCCCCTCTGTCTCCAGCCTTCTCTGACCTGTCACGGCTGGAGCTGCTCCTGGGTGGGAGGAGGACAGACACAGTGTGAAGAGCATGTTTCCACCGTCTCTGATCCCAAACTGCAGAGTTTTGCAAGGCAAGCTGTCCAATTCCAATCCCAGCCCTTGCCAGGGTTTCTTCTAGCACTCGACCACCCTCAAGGGAAAACACTTTTCCCTGTTTCTCCCCTGTTCCAACTCCTGCCCTTGGCATGGCTGAGCACAGCCTGGCCCCATCCTGCCCACATCTTCCCCCTGCTGCATACTGTGGGGAATTCCCCTTTATTTTCCTCTTCTTTTGAACACACCCAACTCCAATGCTCCTTGGGGACTTCATGGTCCAGGTCTCCCTCTAGCCCATCAATGTCCATCTAGTCCCGGGACCCTCAGACCAGACCCAACACCCAGGTGTGGTCCCCCAAGAGCCAAATGGTGGGAAAGAAGCCCAGGGTGGGATCAGTCATCTTTGCTGCAAGGACCCACCACCAACACCAAGTGCCCCCCCAGGGCCCCATCCTGCCACAGGGAATTATTCCAGCCCAGACACCATATGTTCGCCTATGTATTGACCAACCACTGCCTGATTTGGGGGGTTCCTCCCTGGGCTCCAGACCAACACGCCCACACACCAAGGCAGGGCTGGGCCCCTCACCTCTGTACCACACGACGGGACTCCAGGCTCTCGGCGGGGGTCGACTGCTGGAGCGCTGAGAAGCGGTTCAAGGTGCTCGTGGCTGGTCGCCCTGAATCAGATGCTGGGTGTGAAAAGAGGGGAATCTCAGAGTTCGGCACCTCCCCAGTACAGGAACCACCAAGGAAAGGATCTCCCTCCTCCTGCCTTGTCCAACAGCACTCAGCCAGCCCCATGCTGCCTACCTGAATCTGCAGGCTTCGCACCAGACCCTCCGCTGCTGCCTTTGCCCCAGCTCAGCCGCCCGCCCGGCGCAAAGAGCTGGTTGTTGGAGTCAATGGATCCAGGCTGCAGGTGGAGAGACAGAGTCAGCTCTGAACCCCACACCAAAGCAAGATCCAAGCCAAGCAGCTGGCTCAGCTGCCCACGCTGCACCCCCAGCCTCACCTTGGTGATCTTCGTTAGCCGGCTGGTGTCGATGGGTCGGTTGCCCTTGCTGATGGGCACCGTGTTCCAGCCATCGTCTGCAACCAGGCTTCCACGTCCACCTGGGCACAAGGGGGACAGACATAAAGCACAGCCTGGCCTTGAGCGGTGCCCAGCAGGAGCAACCCACCCCTGGCAGCCTCCAGTGCCCGAGCCCAGACACTCACCACTGGAGGATGGCCCGGGAGGTCCTCTCCTCTTGTCCTTCGACATGAGCTGCTGCACTTTGATGTGTTCCCGATGCTCCTCCATCTCTGCTTCCTTGTGGATCTGGTCGATGGTTTTGGGGCCTTGGTCTCCTCGCCGCGGCACCCAGCTATTCTGCAGAGGGCAGGGAAGGAGGGAAGAGGGCACTGAGCCGGCTGGAGGATGGAGGCAGAGACATTCCCCCTTCCCAGCCATCCCACCCTCAAAAGCCTCAGGCTGGTCTCCTGCCTCCACCATCACAGCTCCCCATCACATCACAGTGCTGTGGCAGCTTTTGGCACAAAAGGGCTCAGTTTCTGGAGCCCCCCTGCATTAAACAGCCGCTGGTTACTGTGTGCCCACTACCACTACCATGCTAACCAAGGGCTGTGGGCTAGCATGGTGTCTCTGGGGCTGGCCACAACTTATATACCCACCTCTCTCCTCCCGGGGACACATGGACTGCTAGCACTTGTAGAACACAGGCCAGCAGCTCCATGGGACCAAGCAGGGGACAGAGGACAGTCCCCAGGCAATAGCAGGCTGCACGCCTTACCCGTCTGAGGTCAATCACATCTTGCAGCATGAAACGGATTCGGGATGATGTCTTCTTCTCTTTGATGATTTTCTCCATCTGATTGAAATACTGGTCCATCCTGGGCTATAGAGGGACAGAGTCACGGTCATATCCCTTCCAAAGGCAAGGGTAGGGCAAAGCAAGGCAGGGCAGGGCAAGGGGTACCTTGGCCTTCTCAAAGTCCAAGTCCTTGCCAATGGTGGTAAGCAGGCGGCAAAGGCACTCAAGAGACTCCTCATCATGGTTTTTGAGCAGCTTCACCACGCAGTCGTGCATGATGGCCTCTGTCAACATCTTCAGCTTGAAAAGCTCTCCAATGAACTTGATGTTGCCCAGTGATCGCCGGCGGGCCTTGTCCCGCGCCTCCTCCAGCTCATCCTTCATGCGTGCCTTCTCCTCGGGCTGCAGGGAGGGCACAGCAGGGCAGCTCAGGGCCCAGAGCCACCCCGAGGATGTCCATGCCAGCCCTCAGCCACAGCCTCCCACCCCAACTCACAGCACTGGCATCGTCCATCTCCTTCTGCCGCTTCTCAAAGATCTCATCATCGTCCTTGTCCTTCTCAAACTCCTTCTGGCAGCGGTTGAGCAGCAGCTTACGGAAGTTCACAGTCACCGTGGGCTTGTCTGTTGTGGGCACTTTGAGCTGCGGGAAGAGGTGCAACCCAGGCAAGGACTGTGAGTCATGTGTCCCCCAAAAGCCGGTCAGCTAAGGCCAAGGCACTGCTCAAACCAGGAAAAAGCCACCCTACACCCTCATGATGCCCTGCTAAGACTTTGGACTTGGTCCTCCATTCACGCACCCCAGCTTTCCCACCCCACATGGAAGGACCTGCACCCTGATGAGCTCAGCCAAGGCCCCCAGGCAAACCCCTGCCAGCTTGGTGGGAGACCTCCCCAGCTTCTGCTCACCCCCATAAGGCAACGGCACATGTTAGCATAGGCAACAGAGAAGTTTGGCTCCGAGATGGCCTTCTCGAAGACGAGGTCGATGACACCCTTGAGCCGCTCCTCCGTGTCGATGGACAATTCCATCACCTGCTTCATCAGTTGCTGGAACATCTGGGGTGTCAGCTTGTTGAGGATGCTGCGGACACGGCGGAGCAGTTCCTGCGGAGAGCAGGGTCAGCGAGAGCCAGGCACACCCCCCCACTGCCCCCCCATTGCCCGCCTGCCCCAACTCTCACCTGCGTCTTGATGTTCTCAGGATCCTCCTCTTCAGAGGCACGCTTGCTGCTGGGTTTCCAGGCCTTCTCGGCCTTGTTCAGCTTGACATCCTCATTGAGGGACACAGTGGCAATGATTTTGCGGGGCTCCTTCCTCTGGCTCTGCTGGGAGCGGCGCGGACCCAACCCTGAGGGCTGACATGGGGAGAAGAAACTCAGCTCTTTGTTCTGGGACCAGCCAGGCCGGCTTCCAGGGTGTCCCCATCTGCCTGCTCAGATCCTCAGCTCCATCACGGACATCAGTGGCCCAGACACAGCGGCTCGAAGGCTTGATCATCACGGAGAGGCGAAGGGGGACAGCGTGGGTGAAGCAAGGAGATACTCACCAGGCCCCGGTTGCCCATAACGGGCCGGCCAAGATTGGCGAAGGAAGGGGTGAAGTCAGGGCTGCAGTTCATGCCGCTGAGGCGGATGGGGTCGAGTGCCCGCAGTGGGGTCTTGTTGGCCTGCGAAGGTACACACGGCTGAGGATGCCCGGGGGCAGAGGAGCGGGACGGATCCATCCCCCAGCCTCAGCGCCGGGACAAGGAACTGGAAAGAAGGCCCCAGAGGTGCCCCCACACACCAACCCCAGGCTCAAGGCTCGTTGCAGATGCTGCAACAAGACCCCGAGCACAGCAGGTAAGTCACTGCCCTGCCTTGACAAGGCACAAAGAGGAGCCAGACCCCCACCTGGCCACCACCCACACTACCCCAATTTCCAGGGCCGCACCGACCTTGTCCAGCACCACGTCTGTGATCTGGGGCAGCCCCTCGGGTTTCTGCATGCTGGCAAAGATGAACTGGAAGCCCAGCAGGAACTCTCTGTCATATCGCTTCTTCTCCTCGGGGTTCAGCGGTTTCCATTGCTCTGCAGTGAGGGGCAAGAAGGAGACCCTGATGTGGCCTGTCCTGTACCCTCCACCCTGAGCTGTGGCAGGTTCAGGCCCACCAAGGGACCAGTGAGGTGGGATACAGACAACCATAGAGCTGTCCCAGACTGGTACACCATGAGCATGGCACTGCTTGCTTAGACACTAAGCCTGATGCCACCAGCTCCCTGCCTCCTGCTAGGACCCTCGTGCTGGGGCCTCTGTCCCCCACCTTGTGCCAGGCTTGGGGACAAGATGGGAGGAGAGCATAAGACTTATGACAGCTGGACCACACCACTCCCCACCACTGGGTCCAGAGCTGGTGGCTCCCAGCAGAAGCCTGGGTCAAGGCACAGCTCACCTTCCTTGTAGCGGTACTTCTGGTCAGCAGCCTTGCCCTTCTCTGGGGCCAGTTTGTCTTCCTTCTCCTCCCACGTCTCCTCCGACTCTTCCTGTGGACGGGCGGGGGCTGTGTCCTCTGCTTCGCGGGCAGGGGTGGATGCAGGGGGCTTGTTCTCTGCCTCCGAGGCACTGTCACTGATCTGAGACTGCATTGGGAGGGATGGGGACAGCAGTCACCACGCGAGCCTGGTCGTACCCCCTCTACCCCGCACCCTGGCGTCTGCCCCCCCTCAGATCCTCATTACCATCACAGAGCTTCAGTGGCCCAGACACGATGGCACAAAGCAGAGTTCATCACAGAAGGAGGCAGGACACAGGGTGACCCGCGGACACTGCTGGGACACTCACCTCTTTAAAGGCATCCAGCAAATCGCCTACTGCCTCCTTCTTGTTCAGCTCCTTCATCCTTCGCTTCTTCTTTGGCACCGACATGGCGACTGGGAGGAGAGGCAGGGAGGTTAGGGACAGGAACCCTGCCAGTCCCCCATGTACCATGAAACCAACTCGTGTCACCAGTGAGGCCCCAGTAACACCAGGCAAGTTTCAGGATGGGGCTGTGGGAAGCCACAGGGAGCCACGGGGACATGTTCCTGCCATTCCAGCATAGCCCCCATCCTCAAAGACAGCATGTACCCACCCAGGCATCTGCAGCCCTGCAGATCCTATACACAGCCCAACAAGGCACTCCACTCCCTAAGCATGCATCCCAGAAAACAGCATGTACAGACGCACCTCACACCTCTCACCATCCATCCGCTGCACCCCGATTTACCATGTGCCTCTCCAAAGCACCCGATCCACACCTCTTCCCTAGCGCAGCATTCCCCATCCTCCTCATGGGATCCCTGCAGACACCCACACCCCTCTGCAGGGCAGCCCTTATGAGGACACCCCTGTAACCCCTGTATTCCCATATACACTCCCCTACCTGGCACCTTTATACACCACCTCATATAGAGGTGCTCCCTAGAAGCACAACTGCCCCCAAGTCACCCTCCTGTAGCCCACCCTCCTCCTCCTCTTCCTCCTCCACGGCCACCATGTCCATGTCAGGCCCAGTGTGCTCCGTATGAACACGTCCTGTGTACCCATCTCCCCCACCTTCCCTCAGTACCCCTATGGAACCCCCCCACTCCAGTCCAGGGTGCTTAAAAAAAATAAAAAGAGAGACATCATCTTTGCCCCAGCACATCCCCAGGGCACCTCGCTTTCCCCAGGCACCCCTATGTATTTGCATACCACTATGCAGGGTGCCCCACACAGCTACAGCTCTACATCTCCCCTGCCACCCTTCCACCTCCCCATGCCCCAGAACAGCTGGGGACAGCCCTCAGGTACAACCCCAATATACCCACCCTACACACCCGCATAAAAGCATCACATAAAACACATTTCTCTCATGGCACCCATTCACCATGACCCAGGGCACCCCCACACGTACACCCACCCCATGCTTGTGCATATGATGCACTCCCCAGACATCTCCTCCAATCTTGCCATACACAGGCACCTTGTGTGTCCCCCAGAACCCCATACCCACACATCCTGGATCACCTAACCCCGTCCCCCCTGCCTAGCAGTGCACCCAGGTGACCCTCCCTCCCCGACATTACCCAACACCCACTCTGGGGCACCCTGCAGCCCCGCACGCCCCAGCCCAGCATCCCCAACCTTGTGCGGTCGCCTCCGAGGTCTGCGAAGGGGCAGGGGCCGGGCTGGAGCTCCGCTCCTGGGCCTCATCAGGGCCTTCGGTCTCTTCCTCCTCCTCCTCCTCCTCCTCCACTGGGGGGGAGGCAGGGGTGCCAGGCTGTGCCGGCTCCTCAGGCTCCGAGATGGGGCTGACATCTGACTCGGGCTGTTCCTCGCTGGGCTCCGTTTTGACGGTGCCCTCCACACCGTTGGGCAGGGGCAGCTCTTCAGGCTGGGCGATGGGGGAGTCCAAGGTGGGCACTGGCACGGGCACTGGCACCGGCTGGCACACGGGCACCTCAGGGACCGGCTCGGGCACCTCCTCTAAGACCCCATTGGCCTCGGCAGCGGGCTCGGCGGCGGGCTCGGGGCAGGGCTCTTCCCGGGGCAGCGGGGGGCTGGGGGAGGCGGGTTTGGCGGGCGCTTCGGGGGCCTGCGGTACAACGGGCGGCGGCGACGGCGCGGCCGGCACCAGGGGCACGGCTGGCATTGGGGGAACAACGGGCACCGGTGGTACCTCAGGGGGCACAGGCGCCTGTGAGGTGGGCTCTGGGAGGGAAATGGCGACCTCCTCCTCCTCCTCTTCCTCCTCCGCAGCCACCGTGTCCATGTCAGGCGCGGGCACGAGGGGCAGCTCCACAGGCCCTGGCACTGTAGTGATGGCGCTAAACGTCTTGTGTGGGTCGGGCGGCGCCTCGCCCAGCTCAGCTTTAGTGTCCACGGGGGGCTCCATTGGCACCAGCGTCACGGCCGAGAGCACCACAGGCTCCACCTCGGGGATGAGGGGAGGGGGAGGCGATGGGGATGCCGACTTGCTGGGCTCCAGGGAGACGGGCTTGCTCACCACCAGCGCGGGCTTCGGGCGGTCATCTGCAAGGTGGGTGGCATTAATGGAGGGGCTCTCCGATCCCCTACTCACTCCACATCTGCCCCCCCTCCCCGTGATCCCTCCATCTGCAGGAGGGGCAGAGACAGATGTGCCAACCCATATCACAAACAGGTGACAGGGACAACAGGAGTCCTCTGGTACCCAGGGGACATCTGAGGTGAGCAGACAGCCCCCACAAATCCTCCTGGACCCAACGTGGGGACACTGGTCCCTAGGTATGTAGAGAATGCATTTGACCCCACGGGCCCCAGGAGAACTGAGGAACAGCAGGGCTGGCATCTCCCATCCCGCAGCGCCAACAACAGGGAGCCTGGCAGCAGCCATCCCCTGCACAGGCACTTACCTGGCCGGACAATAACTGCTACATGGGGGGTCTCTCCGTTGGCCTGGGGCTCCAAACCACTTCCAGCCTGAATGGGGGGCAAAAAGAGTTCAGCAGGGCCCCATGCATGTCCCACTGCCCCAGTTGGGGAGTCCCCTTACCTGCGGAGGGGTGGGTGTGGATGAGGTCCTTGCACCGGACATGATTTCTTCAGTGATGTCTTTGCCACCTTGGTTAGGGTCTCGTATCCGGATCTGTCCACAGATTGGGGAAGAGAGAGGGAAGCTGTCAGCAGGGTAGGGGACACAGCACACAGGCCACCCCCTTTCCCTGGGCCCAACACCCCAAGGACACTCACTTATCCGAGGGGAGAAGGAGGAAAGAGGCCCATTCAGCCCTATGCCCACCCTGGCTATGCACAGCTTGGGACCAGCAGGTGACACCTCCCATCCCCAAGGGGCGCAGCACCCCACACTGTCCTGTCCCAATGCCTGGCAGGCAGGGACAGCATGGGGCAGGGTGAGCCTCGCAAGCCATTGTGCCAGGCAGCTGGAGCCAGCACCACGTCCCCAGGCCAGTGCCCACCTCCAGGGGTTGAAGGATACCAAGGCATCACCACGTTGGCACAGGGGCTGCGGGGATGCCCCCTTGCCTCAGGGGCAGCACAGGGGACTTTTGTGTGCCAAGGCTGGTCATGGCCAGCTCTGTGGCACCCCAGGCACAGCCCATACGCCTGCAGCATCACCAGCTCCATGTCCACCATGGATGCAGCAGGACCACAGGACACTCTGCTGCAGGGTGAGTGGGAGACACACGTGGGTCTGGTACACCGGTGGGGGACATAGTGCAGCCAAAGGTCTTGTTCTCCCCATCCCCAAACGTGACCTACTCCCAGGGCAGCAAGAGCAGAGCCTGAGAGGCACCAAGGTCTCTCTGCCGAGGAAATGCCAGCTTCCCCCCACCCCAGCCCAGCGGCACCCCCTGCCCCCCGGCACGGGGCCATGCCGGCAGCCGCCCGGCTCCCCGCTATAAATAGGCCCCATTCGAGGCCTCCGAGCACCGGCATCTCCGGGAGCAGACAGCAGTTGGCAGCCGCGGCACCCCTACCTCCCCCACCCCCCCCCTCGGGAGCAGTGACTCAGCACAACGCCGCCCGCCGGGACGGCCAAGGTCGCCAGCACCCGCCACGCACCCCAGTCCCCTTGCTGAGCCCCCGCGAGCCTGGGGAAAGTCGAGGGGAATGGTCCCATGCTGCCCCCCCCCCCCCTTCCCTGGCATGCTGCACCACATCCCATCCTGCTCGCCGTGGGCACCCAGGGCTGGCACTGTCCCCCTCCTGCATGCGAACCCCCCTGGTTCCTGGAGGCGGATGGCTCCTTACCGTCTTGCGTTCTCGTTTTGGGGGGATCGGCGGCTGCTGGCTCACTATGACCTGGGCGGTGGGGACCCCCGCCGGGAACTGCTGCACCCCCTGCGCCGGGTAATAAGCACCCGCTGGAGGAGAGGAGAGAGCGTCAGACCGGCCAACCCAGATCCTCCAATCCCATCCCGGGGACACCCCGATTCCCCAAACGCAGGGGTCTGTCAGGAGCCTGGGGAGCCCGTGCCGCTCTGCAATGAACCCCCATCGCATCCGGCCCGGATCATCCCAACCCGCCTGACAGGCCTGACCGAATTCCTTCCCCGTGAAGCAGAGCGTCCCCACGCCACCCCCACGCCCAGCCGAGCCCCGCGGGCGCCTGCCATGCCCACCGGCTCCATGCCACCGACAGCCTCGCCAGGACACTCGGCCATGCTGGATACAGGCGTCCCGGCTCCACGGGCGGCACAGCACGGCCGCCTTCCTGCCGGCACCCTTATCTCCCCGGGGCCGGCACCAGCCCAAGGGCGGCACCAGGCAGCCCCATCCGCACCCTCCATTCACACCCAGGCCGGGGGGCTCGGGCTCCCCACACAGTCCAAGGCCCCGGCAAGCACAGCCCAGGGGAGGGAGCCATGACGGGGGCCAGAGGCAGAGCTGGACCCCATCCAAGGCTGGCACAGCCCCCAAGAAGCACTCTGCTCCTCCCCAAGCATCCGTGAGCATCACCCCCAGAGCAGCGCAAGAGGGATGTGGACATGGGAGGGGGGACAGGCACAGCTAGGTCCTGGCCCCCTCCAGCTCCAGCGCCTTCCCAGCTGTGCTGAGCCTGGAACTCGCCCCAAGGTGCATCAGGGACAGCCCTGTCCCTGAGCTGGAGACCCCTCCTCTCCCCAGAGCGGGACACAGAGGCATCGGCTGGGCCTCACACCCCAGGAGGGGCCAGGCACGGCGTGAAGGAGGGAGACCATGAGCTACCCAGCCCTGGGGACCAGGAGGGGTGGCTCATCTGGCCCGCCAAGGGGCATGCCATGCTGGGCCACCCACTCAGTCCTGTGGGCAAGGGACATGCTGCTGCCAGCGATGCTGGGAACAGTGGCAGCCTCGAAGCAGAGGCAGGGGGTAAACCCATCCCAGGACACCGCAGAGACACCCGGGGGATGCCCCAGTGCCAGGCACGAAGGAACAACCATGCCCTGACCCAAGTGTGGGAGCTGGCCGCTGGCAGGGGCCACCTCCGTCTTCTGAGGGGCCAGCTGGGCCCCAGGACAAGAGGGAGGGAAGACGGGCACGTACCTGGCTCAGGAGAAGCCCATCTCTGCCCCGGTTATGCTTTGCTGCCGTGCCGGGGCCGGGCCGGAGGCCTCGGCTCACATTTCTGTGTCTGCCGGGCCTCCGGGGACCGACCAAGCCTAAATATAGTCACAGCCCGGGTGGCCACATGCGAGCGGGGGAAAGAAGGAGGGGGGCTGCTAACACCGCCGCTCCCCAGCGCCAGGAGAGGGCAGGCACGGAGCGGCCCTGGCACCCCAGCCTCGGCTCCCTGGGGAGCGGGGAGCTGAGGGGGGGCGTCAGCAAGCACAAAACTGCTTGCCAGGGAGCGAGGGGGAGCAGGGGATAAAGTCTGCCCCAGCCCTCCGCCAGGAGAGTTAAATATTAAATGGCCCCGATTTGGAAAAGGGCGGGGGTGGATGGACCGGTGGGACACGATGCACAGCCCTCAGTGTGGCTGGGAGACAGGCAACACACCCTGCACCCCAAAACAGCCTGTAATGGAGTCATAGAGACGGCAAAGTGAGCTGGCAAAGGCAGAGGGGTCTGTGCTCAGCTCCTGAGCACGGGGGAGGGTGGAGGAAGGGACACAGGGAGGCCAGAGGCAGGGGAACAAAAAAAGTGGGGAGTGCTGGGGCTGGAAGAGCACAGGGGAGCAGAGCAACCCCCCAGTTTGTACCGTAAGTCCCGAATTCTGTGGGGCTGGCTCCAGGGTAAAAACCGGGGGCACTGGGCTGGACCGGGTACTGTTGGGTTGGGACAACGTACGTGGAGCGACCCTGCAACGGGGGAGAAGAATAACAGTCAGTTACCTCCCTCGCAGGGCATGGATGTACCCCCAAACCACTGACATACTCCCAAAACCTGCCTGTGAACCAGCTGAGTGCCGCGGCAGGGAGCAGGACACAGGCAAAATGGGCACCAGGAACCTCGGGGGGCTGCTGGGGAGGGAACCAGCACTGCCTGCTGCCTCTCTATAGAACCAGGCAACACCCCGCTCAAATCAGTGGGTGCTCACAGAGCCTTGGGGACCCCTTCCACCCTCCCAAAACAGACCTGGGCTTCAACCCCGGGCAACACTCCCCATCAGTGCCCACCCCAGCCCCCTCCCGCAGAGCCCGGGGCACGGCCCTCACCTGTCCGGGAATGTAATAGGCTCCTTGGGAAGGTGTGTAGGATATCTGGGAGGGTATCATCATCACCTGGGAAGCGGCAGGATACACATGGGCAGGGGGGCCGGGCCGGGCCGTCGTGTTACTCTGCACACGGGACGCGCTGGCGGGAGGCTGCGCCCTGTTCTGGTAGAAATGCTTGGGGAGAGACAGGGCACAGCGTCAGGCCACAGCACCAGCACCCCC
Organism: Vanellus vanellus; assembly: GCF_965231255.1. Lineage (NCBI taxonomy): Eukaryota > Metazoa > Chordata > Aves > Charadriiformes > Charadriidae > Vanellus > Vanellus vanellus. The sequence continues at coordinate 11,342,053 of NC_138913.1, forward strand.
ACCCAGCACCAACACACCCAGGGTGGGACACATGCACCCCCCATCCCACCTTGCATCAGGGGGAGCAGCCTGACAGTGCGCATCACCCCAAAAAGTCAGCCTGGGCATGGGGAGAAGGGAGACCCCCCCTGCGGGGATGCAGCCCCCCTCCCCCCCCCCCCCTCCCCAAAGATGACCCCCATCCCAGCATCATCCTGTTCCCACGCACCTGCGGGGCCTCCTGGGTCCACCCAACCCAGCTCATGCCCGGTGCGGCCCCCTCCCAGCCCGACGGGGGCCGGTAGCTCCAGTGCCCGGAGCCGGCCACGGCCGCACGCAGCTCGGCTGCAGCGGGTCCCGGCGTGCTTCGCACCGGTTCCCGGCGCTCGCATTGAATGCTGGGACCTGTAGTCCCACTGTGCCTGAGCCACGCTGGAGCCAGACAGCCAGGGCATGTGGAGCCGGCTATTTTTCCCCTGGCTCATGCCGTTCATCCCAACCCGGCTTCTTTGCCGGGCAAAAGCATCCCCGGGAGCAGCAGCTCAAGCCCAGCAGCGAGTGGGCAAGGAAGGGTCCGCGCACGCACCCCGGGGCAAGGAGAAAGCGTTACCTGAAGAGACCTGAATCCTCCCTGTTAGCAAGCGCACGCAGACAGAGGGAAAAGGGGAAAGAGACAGGAGTTACCCGCATTGGGACAGGGCTTGGATGCAGGGTGGCTGGCAGAGGGGGGGACAGGAGGCTGCAGAGCTCTTTGCTCGGTGCCCACATCCCAAGTCCACCGGGGTCCCCTGTAGGGGCCCACCAAGGGGTAGGGTAGGGTTTGAGGGGCTCCCAGCTGGCACAGCCAAGGACATCACCAGATCTGCCCCCAGCAGCTCCTCACAAGAGGGCTGATGGGAGGTCCAGAGCCTTGCACAGCACCACAGGGCTTTAGGAGACACCCACAAAGTGGGGAGGAAGAGGAAGAGGAGGATGAGGAAGGGCACAGGCAGAAGCAGCAGCCTAGGCCAGGGTTAGCACAGGCACAGCCACATGCCGCAGGCTTCATGCAAGGAGGAAATTGTGGAGACACGGCAGGGGAAACTCCCCAAAGTCGAGCGGGTGTCCCCAGTTTTCCCCAGACCAGCCCATCCCTCAGCTCTGGGGTCCCCACGTGCTCCCCAGCCCCTTCATGCCCAGGGTGGGCGTTCCTGTGCAGTGTTGGGGCAGGGTGCTTGGCATGCAGGGTAGGGGGAAGCGGGTTAGTACCTGCTGGTGAATAGCCCGAGGCCCTGCTGGAAACTGAGAGAGGAGGAGAGGGAGGTTTGGGGCAGGGGAGGAAGGAGAGAAGAGCAGTCACTCGGTGGGTATCCCCAGTCAGAGGTGTCTGTCCCCCGGCAGCAATTGTGGTCTGGATGACAGGCATGCTCCCCCTCGCAGGCGCAGGCCAGCCCCAAGGGGCACCACAGGGTTCCTCACACCCCTGGGCACCACACCGGTGGGGGCTGTTCTGCCAGGAGGCAGAAAGCTGCTGGATCCCCCACATCGCCCCCTCCAACCCAGGGCAAAGCCCTTACCTGGCGCGGCTGAGAAGGCGTATTCATTTGTGAGGTCGGTGCCGGGTTAAAAACCACAGGTGCCGTCTGACCGGGTGGGAACGTCGGCTGGAGGGAGGCAGGGAGGGAAGGAGATCGCACCAGCACCCCTGGCACAAACCAGGGAGGCAAAGTTGGGTCCCCCCTATCCCGAAGGGTCCAGTTACCTGCGGCAGTCCGGGAGAAGGGGCAGGGTGCGGGGCTGTCGGGGCTCCTCCTGTGGGCTGTGGAGCTTTGTTCATTTCATGGGGTTGTGCATAAGGACCCCCTCGCTATCTGCGGGGACAGGGACAGTGGGAATAAGATGGAGGCGGGCGGCACCTAGGCATCTATCTCCTGTCCATGTCAGGCCCAAAAACAGAGCATCTCCAACCCCTCAGCATAAAGTCAGACACCAGCCGTGACGGCATCACACCAGAGCACAGACCCCCCAGCCGCCCCTCCTGCACCACTGGGGTACAGGGAGAGGGTGGGCACCACCAGGCCACCCAGCCCAGGCAAAGCCCCCCCATCGTGCCCCAAACCCAGCCATGCCCACCAGCAGGACTGACCCCCACCCTGAGGTCACCCCACAGAGCCCAGCCAGGAGACCCACACAAGCAGGCAGCGGTGCCCGTGACCTGCCACCACCAGCACCCAGGCCATCACCAGCTCCGGGGGGCTGGGTGGGCCAGCGGCACCCCGGCGTCAGTCGTGCCCAGCTCCACCCCAGCTGACCTACTAAGCGTTTTCCCTGGCCGGCCAAACCTGTTCCTGCCGGTGGTGCCGGGTCCCCAGCACACACCACAAACGCCTACTGGGGAGGGCAGGGAGCAGCTCCCGCGTCCCCCCCCCCGCACCACCGACACTTCTGCCCGCTGCCCTGCCCCAGGGGAGCCCGCAGCCCCCCACCACCACTGGCACCGAGGCGGCCCCAGGCACCCTCCTGGGATAGCCGGGAGGGACTTGGCAGCCGGTGCCACTCTCCCCGCCCCAGTGCAAAGGCCACCGGGGCAGGAAGGAGAGGCGGTGCCCCCCACCCCGCACCCCTGCAGGGGGTCCCCGGCACCCGGTGAGGGACACCTGAGGGACAGCCACGCTGTCTCCAATAATCTGATACCCGGCTGCATCAGCACTGCCAGGCATCTCCCACCGGCACCCCCAGGGTGCCCTGACCACCCCCCCAGGGCTGTACCCTGGCACGGGAGGGGTCCCCTCAGCCACAACCCCCGTGGGGACAGGTCCTGCTGGTGGTGGGGTCTGCACTGCACCCCCCGGTGCTCCCCCCAGCCTCCTGCTCAGTGAGGCACCCACCGCCTGGCAGTCCTGGCCTGCCCAGCCCCGGGGCACAGGCCCTGGGCCATCTTAGCTCGGCCTTGGTGCCAGTAACCCCCCCCCAAAAAAGCAGGGGGATGGGGACACCCGGGGACAGCCCCAGCCCCCCCCCACCGGTACAACCGGGAGCGAGCAGGATACTCACCCCCCCGCGGGAAAAACCTGGGCCGGCTGAGCGGGCCTGCAGAGACCGTTCATCCGACTGACTGAGAAAGGAGGGAGGGGGGAGAGAGAGATCAGCCCGGGCCCCGCCGGGGGGGAGCCCGCCCGGGGCCCGCGCTGCCCCCCCCCCCCCCCCCCCCCGGTGCCCGCGGCAGGTCCCATCCCAGGGCGGGGGGTAAGGAGCCGCCGCGGCCCCTGCCCCCCCTCCCCCCCGCGCCGGGGCTCGCGGCCTGCACTGGGCCCGCAGGCGGGGCGGAGGGTCCCTGCCCGGCGGGGGGGCCGGGGCAGCCAGGCCCCAGCATAAAGCGGGACCAGGGGTCAGGGCTCCGCGGCGGCGGGGACCGAGCCGCTGGGCGCCCGAAGCGGGGGCGGGGGGGAAACAAGGCTGGGGGACCGGTGCAGGCCGCGGCGCCGTCCCGGGAGCAGCCGGCCCCGACAGGCCCGAGCCCGGCCTCGCCCCCAGGCCGAGGCGGGCGGGCGGCCCAGCCGGCTGCCGCTGCCGGCTCCGTCCCGGGGAGGCGGGCAGGCCCGAGGCGCCGGCACCATCTTGGCGACGAGAAGGGGGAGGCTGGGGCGCGGCGCGGGGCCCGGTGCGGCATCCGGCGGCCCCGCTCCCCCCCGCGGCGGCGGCGGCCTCTGCCAAGGACACGTGTCACAGCCGGCCGCCGCCATGGCCCGGCGCCCCACCGGCACCGGCGGGCGCAGCGGGGCGGGGGCGGCGGGGCACGCACCACGTGCGGCGGCGGGCCTAGACAGGCGGGCGCGGCGGTGGGAGCACGTGCGCGGCGGCGGGGCTCACCGGCCGGCACGTGGGCGCGGAGCGGCGCCGCGCGTGACCCACCGGAGCGGCGGGGCCGGGCCAGGCCTGGCGGAGAGCGCAGCGGGATGGGGCAGGGCCGGGGAGGGGAGGGGGCCGGCGGCGGCGGGGCGGCGCCCACGTGGTGGTGGTAGCGGTGGCGGCAGCGGCGCGGCGGGGCCTGGCGGCGTGAGGCCCGGGACGGCGGCGCGCGGCCCGGTACCGGTAGCCCCCTCCCCCATCCCCACCTGCCCCCCCCCCCCCCCCGCGGCGCGTGCCCGCCCCGCCCCCGCCCGTTACCTTCAGTCTCCTTCAGCGCGCGCGGCCCGACGCAGCCGCAGCGCAGCGCAGCACGACCATTTCCGGAGCCGCGCCGCGCGCAGGGGCGGGGCCGGGCGCCGCCGCGGGGGAGGGGCGCGCGGGGGCGGGGCGCCGGTCGCCGCGCCTGAAGCCGCTCTGGGCGCCACCGCCCGAGGCACGTGACGCCGGCGCCGCGGGCCCTCCTCCCCTGCCGCCGCTGTCACGTGGCGGGGAGGGGACGCCGCTCGCTCCACCTCGGCAGAGAGGCGGAACCGGGAACGCCTCCTCCCGCGCCACGCCTCCCCGTTTGGCCACGCCCAGCACTCCCGCCCTCCCTCGCACACCCCGTGCGGCAGCATGTGGCGCGCCGCCGCACCCGGCACCGGCACCCACTGGGAACCCGCACCCCCACCAGCTACGCACCCACCCGAGTCCAGCACCCCCCGGAATCGGCATCCATCTGGGCTCCGCACCCACCCGAGAGCAGCAGCACCCCCTCGGGACCGGCACCCACCCAGGCTCCATCCAGCATCAGCAGCTGCACAGCACCATCCAGGACCCACCCGGGACCAGCATCCTTTGGCATCCACGTTCACCCGGGACTTGCACCCCTCCAGCGCCCAGCAAGACCCACCCCACGCCCATGGAGGACATGGCCCCTCATAGGACACAGCACCCCCCACCCATTCCAACCTCCATCCAGCACCCCTGCGCCAGGTCACAGCCCCCACACCCACCCTGACACAGCCACCCAGGGCATGGATGCTGCTGGGTTCGGCAACAGGACAGTGTTTTCTTCTCTTTCCTAAAAAGATTTCCCCCGTGGCCTCCACCCTAAGACCGATTTTGGCCCGACGATGGCTCTAGAGCAGCACCAAACACTGGCAGAGCCCAGCACACACAGGGGCACCCAAACCCCTCCAGGAGAACAGTCCAACAGGGACACGGCCGTCGGGAGACCTGTGGCACCCCACGGTTCTGTGCTCACCCCCTGGTTCTCGGGGTCTGCACTGTGCCTGGCTGCCCCGGGCTGTAGGGACCTCGGAGGGGCTCAGAGCACAGCCCCAGCACAAGGAAAGTACGGCAGCACTAGAGTCTCCGCATAGTTTATTTCCCTGACTCTGAATAACAAAAACAAACAATTTCCCCACCCACCCAAGCCACCTACCCTCCCCCCCAGCCCCCGCCTCGTCTCAAACGTCATAGTTGGGGTTCTTGCGTAGGATAACAAATCCCTCCAGGATGGGTGTCACGGGCACGTGCTCCTCTGTGGCCAGCTCTGCCCGCTCTCCATGCGCCAGTAGCACTGGCGTTGTGTGAGTCTGGAAGCCAGTGATGGTTTTGGGCTTGCCCGCCTGGCCCACCACATCCACAGCCTGTGAGAAAGGAGTGAGGTGAGAGCCAGGGACATGCAGGAACACCAGAGCACCCCATCCCCAGCTCTGGATGCCCCTTACCTGTCCCACCCTAACCGACACGGGCAGAGGTCGCAGCTCCTCGTCAAAGGTGACCAGCATGCGGGGCTGCATGGCAGCAACAAGCCCGTAGAGAACGTAGTGTGACTTGCCCAGGATAACTAGAAAGGAGACATAAGTAAGGGGCCTGAGTAGTGTCCACCCCATGGGGCAGAGGGGTGCCCGGGGGGTGGGTGCTGAGCCCACAGGACTCACTGTTGCGCACGTCCAGGAAGGACACAAGGACGGTCAGCAGCCCGGCCACGGCCACCTGGCTCATGAGCTGGCGATCACTGTGGTAGGGGCACAGGGTGAGCGTCCCCTTGCCCAGGTGGGTCAGGCCCTGGTGTGGCAAAGAAAGCACATGAGAGAGCAGTGGGGTAAACACCTGAGACCCCCAGCCCTGCCCAGCAGGAGGGTGACACCCCTGGGACACTGCTGCCCTCCCACACCCAGGGCAGGAACCCCAACCTGCCCCTTCCCCACCACGAGCACAGAGTGCAGGATCATTACCTGGGCCAACCGCACCATGAAGAGGTTGTTGGGGTCTTTGGCGTGGTACTGGGCAAGCTGCCGCAGCATTGCTGCCAGCCGGGCGTTGTTGGTACCTGGGGAAGACGGGGTGCAGGCAGAGAGTAGCGTACACAGCTTGAGTCTCCCACCTTCACCCCGGAACGAGTCCCACACCAGGCTGTCCCCCAGGCTTACCACTGCCCACCATGCCCATGGCAAAAATGGAGTTGTAGGAGACCTCAGGGTCAGCATCGTGGGAGAACTTGCTGAGGGTGTCGAGGATGTTGAGCCGGGGGTTGGAGACCGAGATAAGTGCGAGGGCCAGGGGCACAGCCCGGCGGAGGGTGGGCTCCCCGTACCGCAGCTGCACAGAGGGAATGCGAGTGTTAGCCCAGCATGAGGTCTACAGAGACATGAGGCAAGACCCAGTCTCTATTCCTGGGTCTCTTCCCAGCTCTGTGCTGTCCCCCCATGTCACTCACCAGGTGGCCAAATGTGCGCAGGGCCATCTCTGCACCAATCTCCTCACCCATGGCAATGAGCGCAATCCCCAATACTGCTACGCCCTGTGGGGACACGGGCACTAAGCACCAGGCAGGGAGCACCCACACTAAAACGCAAGTTCTCACAGTCCCTACACCCCACAGGGTCAGGGAGAGCAGGGAATGCTGCTGGGGGCTGTCTTCCTCCAGCTCTGATCCCACAAGTAGCTTAAGGACCACCCCAAAGCCAGCTTCTGCACCTGGGACATGGGTCCCAGCCCACATTTCCCCACCTGGTGAGCCCCCATGTCAGCTGAGCTCTCTTTCTTCTCCTTCTCTTTTTTGTCCTTTTTGTCCTTGTCCTCCTCTTTTTCCTTGGAGTCAAAGTGCTCACTGCAGATGTGCAGAAGCTGTTGCACCTTCAGGACATTCCCTGAGCCTGCAGGGAGAGCGGAGGGCCAGGATCAGCAGAAGAGCCCAGGACCTACCCCTGCCTTATCAGCCCAACTTACCCGCGTATGCACAGATGTCCACCAGCGTGTTGGCGAAGCTGCGGAACGGCTCTGACACCACCTCCAGCGCTGCCAAGATGGCCTCAATCGCCTCTCCCTTCCCTGCCAGGGAAGGCACAATGGTTAGAAGGATGCTCCCACCCCATCCCCCAACCCGTGAGCCACTGGCACTGCCCAGCCTTACCCAAGTGGTTCAAGCCCAGGCCAAGTGGCAGCCACCGGGCATATGTGTCCTTCAGCTCCGTCTCTGATTTCTCCATGATGGTCTGGAGTATGGTTGAGGTGACATCCCCGTTGCAGGAGCCCACCGATATCATTCCGCAGGCCAGGGCGGTCACACCAGCCACCTGGTGAAAGAGGGAAGGAGACATGCTGCATGCGGCGACAGCGAGCTGGCCCACAGCTGGCCCCCAAGCAGGGTTGTGCTCTTCTGGCACAGCACAATGTCACGCAGGGACATGCAGCCCTGCTCCCAGAGGCCAAACCAGCTGCAGGACAGCCCCTGTATCCCCAGGAGCTGTTGGGGACCTGGTGGGGAAGCAGGAACCCCAGGCAAACCCTGCCTCGCTCCCTACCTCCATGCTGGACTTGGAGTCTCCCATCACAGGTAGCAGCAAAGTCAGGACATCCTCACGGTTGGAGCCCGCGTACGCCAGCCCCAGCCTGTGGAGAGTCCAGGAGAGCATGAGGAGGAAGCATGAGTGGGGAGCCACACTGCCCTGCACAGCACGGGGAAGCTGGGGCCAGGCCCTTACCCAAAAATGGCTCCAATCCTCATGGTGTTGCTGTTGTGGAGGACATAGTCGGACAGGAGGGCCAGGGCAGGGTCACACTCATTCCTCACCCCTGAGTTGACAATGCCACAAGCCAGGAGGGCCCCTGACTGTAAGGCAGAGGCACCGTCACACACCAGTCACCAACACACAAAGCTCCCTGCCAGCCAGTGACTAATGTCGCCCCACACATTAGACCCACTCCCCGGGCCAGGCAAGTTAGTACCAATTGAGCAACGCCACTCTGGATCCAGCTGAGCAGTCCAAAGCTCGTAGCTCTGTAACAAGGGGACAGAGCAGTCCCCAAGAGCTCCCCACCTTGCTGTGAGCCACTCAAACAACCGGGACACAGGGCATCCAACCCTTCTCCAGGCAGGAGCTAAGCCACACAATGGACCAAGGCAAGGTCAACCATTCCCCGAGCCAGCCGGACCCCCGGCTCGCAGCAGGGCTGCCCCACGCAGCCGTAGAGCCTGTGCTGGGATCAGTGTCACCGACCTTGATGTAATCCTCTGAGGAGTAGAGGTACTTGTCTATCTGTGTGAGGCCCCCGTCCACGTCCCACAGCAGTATTGTGCCCAGGGAGGCTGCAGCACTCAGCATTCCTGCAGTTCCAGGGAAGAAGAGCCCACATCAACCCTGAATTGACATCCCCTGCCTGGGGCAGCTGGTGGCCAGGGACACAGGGCAGCACAGCAGCAGTTGTGCCTTGCAGCTCCCCCTTTCAGCAGGCAGCGTAATGGGACAGGGTAGCAACCCCAAGCCTAGGGACACCTCCAGCCCCTGCCCAGCTGGCTCCCTCACCGTGGTCCTTGTTCTTGTACAACCATTTATTGCCATCGTCCGTCAGCAGCTTGTCCTGTCCAAACGCAGCATTCACAAAGCCGTTCACGAAGGAGGAGGCCAAATTCATCCGGGCTGAGTCCACTTGGGAACCACTCCCCCCGAACCCTGGGGAACGATGCCAGGGTGAGCAGGGCAGCAAGAGAAGCCCTGCCAGCCCTCCACCGTGCAGCCATCCCATGCCACTAGGGGACAAGGACCTGTCCCACCTGCAGCAGAAAGGAGGAGCCCAAACCCACAGCAGGCAGCTGTGTGTGCTCCATGCCAGGTCAGAGACCCCAGGTGGGCCGTGTGCCCACCCCGGGGTACACAGCTGATTGCACCAGCTCAGAGGCGAATTGCAGCCCCAGGAGCTTCCCACAGGAGGAATAATAGAGGCCACAACAAGAGCCCTTACGGTTATTTTCCAGGTGGGTTTTGTAAATATCATCCGGCACTTTGGGCTCCATGATGTCCAGCTGCAGAGACAAGAGGGAAGGGGGTTACCTCCCGGCCAGCACACCCCAGGTCAGCTGCCCTACAAGGGCAACCTCTCCAGGAGGTGCCTGGCCAAGCTCCTAGGGATGAAGGATCTCCTCCCTGATCTTGCTACAGAGTCCAGCAGACAGATCAGCCACAGCCGGAGGCAGCCCAGGTCTCTTTTCCCAGCTGGGACACTCACCTCTCTGGCCAAGGCCAGGAAGTTGCTGTTGAGCTGGACATTGGACATGATCTCGGTCAAGTCCTCATACTCCTCCACATCCTCGTTTAGCTCCAGGAAGACCCCATGACGACCCAGCATAAAGGCCATCTGCTTCTGGACAACTCTGCGCAGAGGGGAGACGTTTCATAAATGCCCAGACCGTGGCCAGCCCCAGCACAAACACACGCTCACCAGACGGCACAGACATGTAGCCCAGCCTGCTCTGCTCTAGAGGCACACAAGAGCAGCCCAGAGATGACCTGCTCTTATTCATCTTGATTTTGGGGTCTCACTTCAAACCCCCAGACACTCGTGGTGGTGGCAGGATCCAACCCAGCTCTGCCTGGACAGGGAGTCGTGCCCCACCATGATGGGCAAAAGCTCCAGAGGGTGAGGAACAAGTCTCTGCTTACACATCTTTGCAGGAAGTGAAGATGTCCTCCACCAGCTCCACGTCATTAAGCATCAGAGCCAGGCGCAGGGCTTCAGGGTAGCGGCTGAACTTGCGGAAGATGCCCAGGGCACAGCGCAGGAGAGCTGAGTTCTCAGGCTCTGGGACGTAGCTTACGCAGCTTTGAGGAGGAGACAGACATGAAGATGACGACCACATCAGACAACCTTGGCCCACCAGGGACCAGGCCCTTTCCAGTGCCTCAGCCTGCCAAGGTCCCTCACCTGGTTAGGTAGAGGCACACTTTGGAATAGGCGTTGTCATCGATGTACTTCTCCAGCATGTCCATCTGCTCGATTTCCATGAGCAGGTCACAGGCCTCGTGCTCTGCATTGTGGGCCATGTTGTAGGGGACGATCTCCTTGACCAAGGTGAGGAGCGTGTCCCTCTGAGCCTTGTCAGCCTCATCAATCTCCTGCCACTCCTTAGCCACCTCCCCTGCCAGGTGCCTGCAGGGACAAAGGGACATCACCACCACAGAAACCAGCTTTACCCAGTCCCAGGGACAGGGAGCAGCTGCTGCCAGTTATCCAGGGCTGTGTATTGTTTACAGGGGCTCCACATTCCTGCGAGAGTTTGTGGGGGACAAGGCCAGAGGAGGAAGAGGGTTAAGAGCAGAGATTAGAGAGGCCACGGCAGCAAGATCTCTGTGGAGAGGATGAGGTGGCACGTGCGCAAACATGACAGGGGCAGCTGAGTACAAGCCCAGCAACTCAGGACACCTCCCAGACACACCAGTGTCAAAGGTAATTCCCCCTGAGCCCTTGTCCTTCCCCAAGCCCAGCTCCCACCCAGGCTTACCTGACATATTCATGCCCCCAAGACGCCAGCTCCTCCTGGGAGCCCACCAGACGGTACTTCAGACACTCACGCTCCCCACTCATGGTCATGGCCAAAACAGAAATGATGTCTGCTGCAAAGCGCTGGGGAAAGAGTGCCAGGGGCTCAGCCACACGTTGGGCATGGGGAAACAGAGGCAGCCAGGGACACAACACCCTCCCTGCCCCAACACACTGTCACAGGCAGCAAAGGCACGGCCCTGGCAAGTTATAATCCAACGGAGCAAGCCACAGAGGCTGATGTTAGACCACGGGGTCCAGAGGGCTCTCCGATCAACTGTCCCAGCACTGTTTCCCCAGCCACATGGTTTGGTGGGTCCAAGAGCCTTTACCTTGTTCTCTCCCGGAGCCATGTTCTCATAGATCTCCTTCAGCTTGCCATAATGCGGCCGTAGGAACTTGAGGGGTTTGGGAACAGAGGTCATGGAGGTGGTGGAGGAGCGGATCTGCCTCCGCAGCTCCTCCAGGGCCGGGCGGTAGAGGGACGTATCTTTCTCCTGCAGAAGGAAGCTGCCTGTCAGGAAGCAAGGGGCTGGTTCCTACATCACCACCCCGCCAGCCCTCCCCAAACACATCCACGGCTCTGAGCAGAGCGAGGCAGAGGTCCCTTGGGCACAGGTCAGACAGGCAGCAAGGCTTGGGGACAGACTGCAGCACACAACAAGGGGCCTCACTCAAGGTGACACCCCCACACACCTCCACTGCAGAAGAAACAACTGTAAGCGAGGGACAGACGGACTCAAGTCCTGGCCTGGGCTCCCGCCTCTGCAGCTCCTTGCTGAGGGGCATGGCACAGACTTACCCCCAGGCGCTCCACCAGCATCTCCAGCTCATCCTGCAGCTGCTTGTCCTCTTCAGACTGCCGAAATACACAGGCAAAAGCAGAGTTAAGGGTGCCCAGCACAGACACACCCAGTGTGACAGGGGTAGGGGCATAACCCTAAGCCACAGGGGGACTAGGACACAGTGACACACACTCCCCTGAGGGCATCTCCCCCATTACCCTGTGGCTGTCCGGAAACACCGCCGCAGAGAGAGGCACGGTGGGGCACAGCCTCAAGAGTTGAGGGGGGACATCCAGACAGCAGCCCACAAGGGGGACACCCCAGGGACAGCAGCCACACGAGGTGAGGGGGAGCACCCCCAGGGACAGCAGCCTCCCTACCCAGGGGCAGAAGCCCCCCTCCGGCCCATGGGGACCCCCAGCACCAAGGCCACCCGTGCCAAAAGAGGGGACCCCTCCTTAGTCCCCGCTGTCACACACACGCCCCGATTACATCACGGCTCCCCTCACCCCACTCCAGTGATGACACACGGCACAGCCCCCCACCCCATCGCACGCACACCGCCCCCCCAGCGCAGGCAGCCTTCAGCTGCGCCACACGGGCACCCCCAAGACGTCACGGCCCCCCGCCGGAGGGAGACCCCTCGCCTCGGTGACGTCACGCGCCCCCGCCGAAGGGGGCCCCTCGCTTCGGTGACGTCACGCGCGCCCCCGCCGAAGGGGAGCCCCGGCGACGCCACAGGCGCCCCTCGGAGGGGTGCCGGCCGTCGCCGTGACGTGGGATGACGTCCCGCCCCGCCGGTGACGCGGGCCCGGCCGGGCCGTGACTCAGCTGCGGCCCGCGGCGCGGCGGCGCTCACCAGCTCCTGCTCCTTCTCGGGCCCCGCGGGCGGCTCCCGGCGGTCCCGGCCCCAGGGCGGTGTGGGCTTCTCATCGCCGCCCGACCCGGGGCCGCCCTGCACCCGGCTCTGTCCGCCGCCGCCACCCGCCTCCATGGCCGCTCCGCCGCTCACCCGCCGCTCTGCGCCTGCGCGCCGCACGCGCCCGCCGCCAATGGCCACCTGGCGCCGCCGTGACGCCAACGCCGCGCGCCGGTGGGCGGGTCGAGGGGCGGGGCGGCCCCACGTGTGGCGGCGCTGCACAGCGCCGGGCACCGGCAGCGGGAGCGCGCGGGGAGGGCCACGGGCCTTCCCGGGGCTCAGGCAGTGCCGGGGAGCGCTGACACCCGCGACGGGGTGAAGGACCCGGAGCTCCGCCTGCCTGTCTGCGGGCACCGGCGCCACCCGAGCCCGGGGCTGGCGGGCTCGGCGGGGCCCCGACACGCAACGGACACCCGTGGGCACACCCGTGCGTCTCCGTCCGTACTCACACACACCCACCCCTCCTGCGCATATTGCCATTCTGTGTCCCCCGGAGCTCGGGCAGGTGGCACTGCCTGGCCCAGCCCCACCGGGCACCCCGGGGGGCGCCTTCCCCCCGCCTCCAGGCAGCACCCCGGGCTGTGCACGCTCAGTAGCCCCCCCGCAGCAGGTCCAGTGCCAGGCGCCTCCCCACCGGTGTTTTTCAAGGCACCACTGCTGCACACATCCGAGCACCCGCACTGCAGTTGTGCGCTGTGCACCCCAGAGGGTAGTGGGGACCCTACCAGGGTACCCGCACCCGGACACCCCCCTGGCAGCACCCTGGCACCGGGCGGGTGACCTGCGGTGACACCCTGTCCCGGGCAGGTGGTTGCACAGTGTTGGACGGTGTCATGGCAGGGTGTGAGGCTGTGCGTACAGCCACGGCCTCCCCTCGCTCACCACAGCGGTGGTGACCGCGGCTGTGTACACCTGCGTGTGTGAGACTGTGTCACTCCGTGCATGGTGGCACAGGCCTGCAGGTGACCTCGGGGCACTGGGGTGGGGGTGTCAGAATGTATGTGCATCCACCTGGGCGTGCGCTGGTGCACCGGGGTGTGTGCCCGGGTACCAGAGCAGGGTGTGCTGCTGCGGCTGTGCACCACTGCCACCCTGCTGACGGTGCCGGTACCCAGTGCCGTGCGGTGCTGGTGTGCCTCCCCGGGCGCTGAAGCCCCGTGCCAGTACATGTGTCAGTGTGCCAGTCCCCGTTGCAGGCAACCAGGTGTAAGCCTGGGTGCTTCTCCCTGTGCCGGTGCGGGTGCTGGTGCCGGTGTGCCTCCCTTGCTGGCAAGGGTGCCGGTGCGGCTTCTCTTGCAGGTGCCGGTGGGGATACCGGTGGCAGTGTGGGTGCCGGTGCAGCTCCCGTGCGGGTGCCGGTGCGGGGCTCTTCCCGTGCGCACGGCGGTCACCTTGGCGGCGGTGCCGAGCCCGGTGGAGCGGAGCGGTGCGACCGGGCAGGGCATCGGTGTCCCCGCTCCAGCCACCCCCCGGGGCGCCGACCCCCAGTCGCCCCCTCCCGGTGCCTGCGGACCGCGCCCCACCGGTACCAGCCCCCGCGGCTCCATCCCTCCGGGCGCCGGCCCCATCCTATCTCATCCCATCCCTGCCCATCCCGGTCCCGGTCCCGGCGGCGGCGCGGCGCCCGGTGCGGGCCATGGCGGCGGCGGAGGCAGGCGGCGCTGCGGCGGCGGCGGGGGCCCGGCGCGGCCCGGGAGGGGAGCGGAGCTAGGCGGGAGGCGGCCCGGGATGGCCAGGATGAACGTGGCCCTCCAGGAGCTCGGACACGCCGTGAGTGCCCGGGACAGCGGCGCGGGCCGGGCCGGGGACAGCGGCGGGGCAGGACGGGAGGAACGGGCGGGGAGTGGGGCAGGAGGAGGGGGGAACGGGGGCACCGGCTCGGGGGGCAGAGGGGACAGCGAGGGGGACAGGAGGTGGCCGGAGCAGCTCAAGGAGCTGGAGGGGGCTGGAGGGCTCAAGGAGCTGGAAGGGCTGCGGGGACTGCGGGAGCCTGTGGGAGGAAGGGATGGGGGGGCTGGAGGAGCCCGGGGGGCGAGAACCTGGGGCATGCAGGGGGCTGTCTGGGGCCGGGAAAACTGCGTGGCTGGAGGGTTCCCGTCCCCCACGTCGGGGGGAGAAGGGGGAGGAAGGGCGACACCCCACCCCCCCAACCCCTGCCTGGCGTTGGGCAGAGGGAGCTGGAGCGGTTCGGGAATGGACCCACAGAACCTGTTCTGCCAGGCGTGGAGCCCACCTGGCGTACAGCGATGTTGCTCGTAGGGTGCCCCCCAAGGCAGCACCCCTGGATGGAGCAGGGGCCCCTGTCCCCGCAGGTTTCAGCCCCTCAGAGGGGGCAGGAGGAGCCCCAGAACCAGGTCCTGCTCCTGCCTCAAGGGTGCCAGGAGGTGCTGGGGAGGGGGCTGATGCCAGGAGGATGAGGACCATCCGGGAGGGGACAGAGGATGGTGTTGGGGAGCCGAGGCAGAGGGGGTGCCCGGCTGGCACAGGATGCTGAGCCATCCCTCCTAGCGCTAGCAGCGCCCAGGAACCCGCCCCGGCAGGGGGCTCCTGCCTACGTCGATCCTAGCCTTGCACCCTCCCGCCACGGCAGCCCCTGGCGAAGCCCCCACCCTGTCCTGGCGGTGTGGCAGTGGGCAGATCTCAGCATGGGGCACTTGCCCTGATTCACGCCCTGCCCATCATTCTTCCCATCCCAGCTCCTTCCTGCCCCCTGACACCAGCCCTGCAGGCAGCCCTGGGGCATCCACCTTAGTCTGCGGCACAGATGGGAGAGTGAGCTGCAATCTACCTGTGTGTTAACTCTGAAGCCTAAGGATGGCTCACAACCAACAGCATTGATTCTCTTCTACCAAAGCCTCCAGCTTTTTATTCCAGCTCATCCCCCCCTCCAAAGCTGCTGGCTTAGCTCCACCACCTCCCTCTTGGCTGAGTCCTCAGCAACTCTCACAGCTGGGTCGGTGCAAGCAGCCCCTGCCAGTCTGTCCCACAAGGAGCAGCACCTGCCAGTCTGTCCCGCAAGGCCAGGAGTGAGGGAGTACTGTGCTGCCCGCTGACACCCCCCGTAGTGCCCCCCCCTGCCTCCCCCCCAGGGTCTCAGCCCTGCACCCCAGGCACCTCCGGGGCCAGGATGAGGATGGGACTGGAGGTGTTTCCAGATGTTTCGGACCGGTGCACATCTGCATGGAAAGTTCTAGGCAGGGGAGGAGGGGCGAGGCAGCAGCACTAGGCAACGGTTGCCTGGCAACGGGGACCACGTCTCCGTGGCGATGTGGCACCTGTCAGCAGGGCTGATGCCACGGCTGCCATGGCGACGCAGAGGGATGCTCCAGTGAGAGCCCCTAAGCCCCCCACCAGCAGCTCTCCCTGTGCTCTCCGAGGCCACACGGGGCTGGGGACAGCCTCTGTGGAAGGCCCAGGCTCACCGAGGGTGGTCAGGGGCTGTCCCAGCCCCCCCATGCACCCACTGAGCGGGCACCAGCCCTCGCCGTAAGAGCTGGAGGGCATGGCAGGGTGGGGGGCAGCCACCTGCACAACCCCATCCCAGCCCGCTCCCTCCCTCGGCAGATGCCCGACTACAAGCGTGCCACGCTGCAGGATGACGAGGGGCTGGAGCCGGCGGGGGACGGCAGCGCCTCTCCTGACAGCGTGGAGGTGAGGTCTGCCCTGGCCCCTCCATCCTTCTCCTCTCCATCCTCCTTGGACCCCCTCCTCACCCTCAGCCGGAGTCTGCCTGCAGCCGGGTGGGCAGCGGGAGCAGGGCTGGGAGCCCAGCCAGCCCTGGCTGTCCCCAGGGATGTGCTGGGAGGCAGCCAAAATGCGGCAGAGAGTGGGCTCGGGCCATTGTCCTTCCTTGTGGCTGGGGGGGGGAGCACCAGCACTCACCACCAGCTTGCGAGGTCTGGTGGCCTGGGCACTCGCGGAGGGACGCCCTGGCCCCCACCTCATCATGCAGCTGAGCCAGGCATCAGGGAGCGGTAGGGGAGGGAAGGGGAAGCGGCGAGGTTCGGTCCCTTTGTGGTGCGATGGCAGGTCCTGCTCCTGCCCAGGTGGGGTTTCGGAAGGGGCCGGGGCCGCTGCTGAGCCGCCTGGCCGCACGCAGCCAGCTGGAGCTGGTGCTCTGTGCCGTCGCCGTCTCCCTGGCCGTGCTGCTCGGCATCGCCGTCGTCGCCCTGGCCATCCAGTACCGCAGAGGTAGGGAGGGGCACCGCAGCCCTGCTGGGGCAGCGGTGGCATCCCCACAACTGGGGGGGACACGGTGGGACGGGGAGGGACAGGTCAGCCCAGGGCTCCTGCTCTGGGTGCTCTGCCCGCCCCGGGGTGCAGGCAGGGCTCGGCCCCGCTCCGTGCCTCGGTTTCCCCTGGCACACGCGCACAGCCCCAGGCATGCCTTCCCTGCCAGATCCCTCTCACAGCACCTGCCTGACCGACGCCTGTGTCCGGGTGGCCAGCAAGATCCTGGAGGCCCTGGATGCGGAGACGGACCCATGCCAGGACTTCTACCAGTACTCGTGCGGGGGCTGGATCAAGAGGAACCCGCTGCCCAACGGGCGCTCCAAGTGGAGCACCTTCAACAGCATCTGGGACCAGAACCAGGCCATCATGAAGCATCTCCTAGGTGAGCACTGGGGGACATGACCACTGGGCACAGGCAGGCAGAGCCCCAGTGTCCCCAGAGCTGACCCGCAGCCTCCTGCAGAGAACGCCACCTTCAACTCCAGCAGTGAGGCGGAGCGGAAGACGCAGCGGTATTACCTGTCCTGCCTCAAGGAGCAGAGGATAGAGGAGCTGGGGTCCCAGCCCCTCATGGAGCTCATCGACAAGGTGGGCGGCCATCCACACATGAGCCGAGCTGTCAGGACTCAGCCCAGCGCATCTCCTGCTCGGCTCTTCATGTTACTGGGCAGGGGGCACCCCTCTGGGATGGACCCTATCCCTCCTTGAGGCACTGGGTCTGTCTGTTGGCAGATCGGGGGGTGGAACATCACTGGTTCCTGGAACCAGACTAGCTTCATGGAGGTCCTCAAGATGGTGTCAGGCACGTACCGGGCAACCCCCTTCTTCACGGTGTATGTGGGCGCAGACTCAAAGAGCTCCAACAGCAACGTCATCCAGGTTGGCACCTTGGCACCGAGGGGCAGCGGGCACCAGGGGGGCACCGGGCTGCCCATGCTGCCCCTCTCTCCTCCTAGGTGGACCAGTCAGGGCTTTTCCTCCCATCCCGGGATTACTACCTGAACAAGACCGCTAACGAGAGGGTGAGGCTGTGCACTGGGCACCCTGCCGGCACGAACTGTGCCGGGGCACACCTGGCACCCACACCCTGCCCATCGGGTGACATGGTGGCCGGGCTGGGGTGGGCAGCAGCTCTGAGCTCCCCGGGGAGGTGGGATGAGCTGTGGCCAGTGCTGAGTGGAGGCTCGGGTTCCTGCCAGGTCCTGGCAGCGTATCTGGACTACATGGTGGAGCTGGGCACACTGCTGGGGGGGGGCCCGGAGCCCACCCGCTTCCAGATGCAGCAGGTGCTGGACTTCGAAACCCAGCTGGCCAACATCACCGTGCCCCAGGCTGAGCGGCGGGATGACGAGAAGATCTACCACAAGATGAGCATTGCTGAGCTGCAGGTGGGCACAACATGGCACAGCCTGGGGAAACCCTCTGGGGACTCAAGGGGGGGTTCCCAGTGGGGCACAAAGAGGTCCATGCCTGCTTCTGCTCCCCCCAGGACACCCCGGGCAACCCCATCCATTCTGGGACATGCACCGTGTGCTGGAGTGTGGTGCTTATCCTCCAAGTCGTTAGGTTTGGGGGGGAGTTGCCACCCTGCATGGGGAGGCCCCAGGATCCCCTCCTTGTCCTGCAGCATTGAGAACAGTGGGGAGCCACAGGAAGGGTTTGGGGCAGAGAAAGGATCTGGGGTGGTGAGGGACCATGGGACCTTCCTGGGGAGCACAGCCCCTGCCCCAGGGGATCCCCCTGGTGCTGGGCAGGATGGGGCAGACCTGTGCCAAGCACCCGGGTGCTGCATCCCCATGTCCCCCCAGGCCTTGGCCCCTGCCATTGACTGGCTGGATTACCTGTCCTATGCCCTGGCCCCACTGGAGCTGGCCGACACAGAGCCTGTGGTGGTGTATGGGGACACCTACCTCCAGCAGGTCTCCGACCTCATCAACATCACCGACAAGAGGTGAGGTGCCTGCGAGCCCCCCGCCATGTCCCATTGAGAGCTGCCCCCATGGTGGGGCAACTTTTGGGTTCGCTGGTAGATGGGGCATCCCCTGTGGACCATGCCCATGGCAAGCCATGGCACCTCTCTGCCCCTGCAGCATCCTGAACAACTACCTGATCTGGAACCTGGTGCAGAAGACAGCCTCCAGCCTGGACCAGCGCTTTGAGACAGCCCAGGAGAGGCTGCTGGAGACGCTCTACGGCACCAGGAAGGTAACGGGGGGCCCAGGGACCAGGCCCCTCCGCCTCCAGCCCAGAGGCACCTAGGACCACCGATGCCCTTGGGATGCCCTTGGGATGCTGAGCCCCTGATGCTGCAGAGGGAACCGAGGGATCATCTATGGGATGGGGGTTTATCTGATGAGCATCTCCCTCCTGGCCAAGGGGTAGAGCCACTCTAGGGGCAGGGAGGGGAGCAGGGGAGGGGACTGGGGGTCTCACGGATCCCTGTCTTACTCCCACAGTCCTGCACACCACGCTGGCAAACCTGCATCTCCAACACGGACGACACGCTGGGCTTTGCCCTGGGCTCCCTCTTCGTCAAAGCCACCTTCGACCGGGACAGCAAGGCCATTGTGAGGACACTTCTGCCCCCCTCCCCATTGCCGTCTGTGGGAACGCCCCTTCTCCCACAAACCCCAGGGCTGGCAGGCGGGAAGCAGGGAAATGGGACCCCCAGCCCTGGGGAGGTCGTATCCTGCCCACCCCTGCTCCCCCCCAGGCTGAGGAGATGATCAGTGAGATCCGGGCAGCCTTCGAGGTGTCACTGGACCAGCTGGACTGGATGGATGAGAAGACCAGGCAGGCTGCAAAGGAGAAGGTGATCCCAGGGAGGGCAGCAAATGGGAGACCCCCACCCTGGGAAGTTTCCCGCCCCATCTCACCACTGAGGCCTCTCCCCATGCAGGCAGATGCCATCTACGACATGATTGGCTTCCCTGACTTCATCCTGGACAACAAGGAGCTGGATGATGTCTATGATGGGGTAGGGGGGCACCCAGCTCATGGGGAGGGGCTCTGGTGCCTGCTTACACCAAGCCCTGGGGGGCCCCATGGTGGGGCGATGTCCCTATTTGGGGGGCCCATTTGGGATAGAGTGTTATGCGGGAGCACCCCAGTACCAAGTGCATCCTGGCCACGGTGGACCCCTCCTCATCCCTCCTCTTCCTCACCAGTACGAGGTCTCGGAGGACTCCTTCTTCCAGAACATGCTCAACTTCTACAACTTCTCTGCCAAAGTGATGGCTGACCAGCTCCGGAAACCCCCCAACCGCGACCAGTAAGAGGGAGGGCGCAGGTGGGGCAGAGAATGTGACACTGGCCCCAGCATGGCCTGTGTGGCACTGGTTCACTGGTGGTATGTTCCTCCATGGGGTGGCACAGCATTGTAGGTCACCCATGGTGGCTCTGGCTTGTCCCCAGGACAGCAGCAGGGTCCCTTGGTCATGGGGCAGGGGGCAGCGGTGCCAGCCCCAGGCAGGGCAGCACAGGGCACCCAGTGGGAGATGGCACAGGGGAAGATGGGACACATTCCTGCCTGTTCCCTGTCCCACCTTCGTGCCTCAGGTGGAGCATGACCCCACAGACCGTCAACGCCTACTACCTGCCCACCAAGAATGGGATCGTCTTCCCCGCTGGCATCCTGCAGGCTCCCTTCTACGCCCGCAACCACCCCAAGTGAGCCTGGCATGGGGATGGGGGGCATCTTCTAGGGGTGGGGAGGGGCATGGGCTCTATCAGGGTCAGCACCCCACAGAGCCCCCCACATTCATGAAATGAAGCCCTGCGGGGGGTGAGAGTCCACCAAAGCTTTACATCCCCCAGCCAAGACAGCCTGCAAAGTCCCCATGGGGCCACCAGTGTCCACAATAGGACTCATTCCCAGCTGGACGCCAACCAGAGCAGAGTTTTGCCGGGTGCCTCAGACACAGACACGGTGCCTGGGCTGCTGAGGGGGTGCCGGGGCTGGGGGCAAGATGTGATGGCATCATCACCCCGCGCTTACCTGGCTGTCTCCCATGGCCCTGCAGAGCACTCAATTTCGGCGGCATCGGTGTGGTGATGGGGCACGAGCTGACCCACGCGTTCGATGACCAAGGTGAGAACCCGCGGGCAACAACAGCCCCAACCCCCATCACCTTCCTGCTCCTCCCCCTCCCCCCCTGCCCCGAACCCCTGCCCTCGGCATGGGGAGGGGGCTGCCACGGGCGCGTGGGGGTTCTGCTTTGCCATCCATTGCATCATGCGTGCTCATGCCCCCCTCCCCGGCCAGCCCCCCCTTCTATCGTCCTGTCTCCCCAGGTGGCACCCGCCGATACCTCCCCCCGGCTTCTCTGTGCAGCTTTCGCTCCATCTGCTTGGTGAGGACACGGTGTCTGCAGCCCCAGCCCCTTCCTCATCCTCCTCCCCGTGGGCCACGGGATGGGTCCCTCTCACATCTGCTCTGCTTTGCGCCTTCACCACAGCCCCAGAGCTGAGATGGGGGTGATAGGGGGGTGACAAATGCAGCTTGGGACAGTGGGGATGCACCACGAGATGGCTGGGGACCCAAGTGAGCTGAGCCCCAGCCAGAGCCTGCCCAGAGCGTGGGCTGGGGGACACCATCTCCCCTGGGCATGGATGCAAGGCACCAGGTCCCCGGTGTCCCATGGGGCTGTCCCCACTGCACCCCACTCTGCTTTGGGACCCCCTGCAGCAGGGACTCTGCAGGGGTCCAGCATCCCCCCGTCCCACCCCACGGCTTGGTCCCGCAGGGCGGGAATATGACAAAGAGGGCAACCTGCGGCCATGGTGGCAGAACTCCTCCCTGGAGGCCTTCAAGAACCGTACGGCGTGCATGACAGAGCAGTATGGCCGCTACATTGTCCACCACGAGAAGGTCAACGGCCGGCAGACGCTGGGTGAGAACATCGCTGACAACGGCGGGCTCAAGGCAGCCTACAACGTGAGTGCCACTGCCCTGGGGGGGATGCAGACCCCCCCTGTGCCTGTGTGTGCCTCCCTGGGGTTTCAGGGTGCCTCTCCTGCAGGCATACAAGTCCTGGCTGCAGAAGAACGGGGAGGAGAAGCACTTGCCAGCCCTGGGGCTCACCAACCACCAGCTCTTCTTCGTGGGCTTCGCGCAGGTAAGGTGGAGCAGGATGGTGGGTTCCCCATCCCTCCCTGGCCCCTTGGAGCCACCCACAAGCCCCCATACTGCCTGGGAGGGGCTCTGCCCCCTGTCCCTGAGGCTGCTCCTGCTCTGGCAGGTATGGTGCTCCGTCCGGACGCCCGAGAGCTCCCACGAAGGGCTGGTGACTGACCCCCACAGCCCCGACAAGTACCGTGTCATTGGCACCCTCAGCAACTCCCGGGACTTTGTCGAACATTTTGGCTGCCCCCTGGGCTCCCCCATGAACCCCGGAAAGCACTGTGAGGTGTGGTAGGGACGGGGAGGGTGCTGGGGAGAGAGGGGACGATGCTCAGCTGTACCCCCTTCCCCCAGCCCTCGCCAGCTACTGGAGTTGGCCCACTGGCAGAGAGCGGGTCCATCCCCCGGGTCACCCTCCATCGCAGTCCCCTCCCGTGCACACACTGCCTCGCCCCACCTCTGCCCCCCCGCCTCCTCCAGCACACACGGCCCCACACTGGGCACCCACCGCAGCCCCCATCCACAGCCTAGGGCCGGGTATGGCTGGCAGAGAAGCCGTAGCAACCCCCAAAATGCAGCTCTGCCCCCAACCCCAATGTGCTAGAGACGGACACAGCTCAGCCCCCCCCCCAGTGGGGCAGGTCAGAGGGGTCCCAAGGAGAGCACTAGAGCCGAGCCCCCCCTGCTCCTGCCCCCAGACCTGCCAGAGATGGAGGCCAGGGGCCATCTGGCTCTGCTCTGCCCTCGCCCCCTCCTGATCCGGCTTGGCTTTCCCATCCACCTCTGTTGGGACCAGTGGGCGGCAGCGGGGACTCTGGTGCCTTCAGCTGTGGGTGGCTGTTGCTGAATTTATTTAACAATTAAAAGCAGTTTCCACTTACTCCGGCATCTCCGGGTCATTCATAGTGTTGGGGGCGCAGGGGGTGGGGGGCCACAGAGGTGGGAACTGGAGCAGGGGGGGACTCAAAAGCCGGGGGGTGAACACACATATGGTACATGAGACATCCCAAGGGACTAAAGGATGGGACGCCCATTTTTTGGATGAGACATGCCAAGGGATGGCAGGAGAGAAGCAGATGTGCAGGGAAGGACGATGGCAGCCTCAAGGCTGAGCCTCAGCCCTGTCATCCCTGGCAGAGTCGGGGGTTGGGGACAGGGGGCGGACAAGGCACCCCCAAGCCATCGGGGGGGTCTGTGCTGCCAGCCAGCACCGCATGGGGTGGCTGGGGGACAGCAAGGGTGGCTCTGGCTGAGGCAGGAGCCCTGCTGGGACAGCCCCGCAGTCCCGGCCCAGCCCCAGCGGGGTGGCAAGTTCCCCTACCCGCGGTGGCCAAGGGGTTCCATTGCCCTCCCCCGGCACGGGTGACCCCATCCCGCCCGGGGGCCAGGCCGCAGCCGACCTCCCTCCGCAGAGCGCCTGGGGCCTGTTGTAGTCCTGCCGGCGTCCGGCGCAAGGCCCGACGGGAGCTGTAGTTCGGCGCGAGGGACGCTGGGGGCTGTAGTTCCGGACGCGGCTCGCCCCGCCGCCGCTCCGCGGGGGCCGCACTCCATTTCCCAGCAGGCAGCGCGGTGGGTGCGGGGTCCGGGCCTGGGCGCCTCCGGCCTCGGGGGGCAGCGGGGCCAGGCCGGGGTGAGCGGAGGCGGCGGGGCCGGGCTGGGCCTGGGGGGGCTGGGCCCGAGCCGGGGTGTTGGGCCAGGGCCAGATCGGGGTTGCTGGGCCCGGACTGGGGCTGCTGGGCCTAGGTGGGGCCCGGGCTGGGTCATGGGTGCTGGGCCTCGACCCGATCCTGGGTGCAGGCCGAGACCTCTGGGCCCAGGCTGGGCAAGGGGTGCTGGGTCGGGCCGAGGTTACAGGGCACCCATGGGTGCTGGAGTTGGGGCCATAGGCAGGCTGGGCCCTAAGGCGGCAGCGCCTGGGGACAGGGGCACTGGGATGTCCCTGCCCCTAGGCTGATACAGTCCTCTCCCCCAGCAAACATGTTCACCTTGCAGGCGTGCTGCCCGAGCCTGGCACCATGGACACGTCACCCATCACGCCCGGGGAGCTGCTGTGTCTGGGCTCCAGCCTCGCCTTCTCTGGCCTCTTCTACTACCTGTACAGGAAGAAAGCCAGAGTCGTAGCACGCATACAGGTAGCCCTGTCCCTTCCCTGTTGCTCTATACTGCCCAGCCCAGAGCCTTGATTTGGGTGTACCTCACTGATCACTGCAGCCTGCTGCATCCTCTACCTATGTCACGATGCCCAGGACCAAGCAGGTCACATCCTGCCAGAGCTCCCCACAAAACCATGCATGACCCACCTTCTGCCTGCCAGCCCACCTGCCCCTGCCTGTGTTCACATTCTGTCCTCGCTCTTCCAGGAGGCCCCAAAGCTCCAGGTTGATGATGATTTACCAGCACTGGTGTCTGCAGCTGATGGGAAGTGCCTGCCTTACGTTGCCCTGGAAGGTAAGGACACTCTGTGGCCCCACACTGGGGACAGGGGCCAGGCTCTCCTCCTTCATCCATGATGCCTCCCTTGGTCCTTAGGCATAGTGCTGCCAGCCAAGGCTGCGCTGACCAGCCATTACCATGAGGGGCTGCAGGGCGTGATCCAGAAACTGCTTCTGAAAGAACATCGGCTGATCTGGAACAGCTTGGCCCGGAGCTGGTGAGCAATGGGAGGGGACAGCAGGGATGGGCTTGCACTGGTGGGTCCAGACTTTTATCCTCTGCGGCCATTTAAGAGGCAGAAAGCAGCTCATTTAAAGGCTCTAGTCCCTACCCTTGGCTCAGCCCCAGGAGCTGAGAGTTTTCAACATCTCAGCACTGCGCTCTTTGCTTGCAGGAGTGAGAGTGAGCGGGTGCTTTCGGAGCAAGTCTACACCGTCCCCTTCTTGCTGGCCTCGCCGGACACGGAGGCGGTGACACAAGTGAGCGTGGAGAGCCCACTCCGAGCCATCTGCCTGCCACTGGAGACAGTATATGAGCGGTTCCAGCAGCCAGCCCATGGCTTCCGTGACCTCCTAGGCCAGTACTTGAGCGGGGAGAAGCCCAAAGGCATCCTTGAGACAGAGGAGATGCTGCGGGTCGGGGCTGGGCTGACAGGCATCGGGGAGCTGGCCCTGCACCCCGACGGCTCCCTGCACCTCCAGCCACCAGCCCAGGGCGGAGAGTATTTCCTGTGCTTGGGGGACTGGCAGTCGGTGCTGGCGGACCTGGAATCAGCTAGTGGGCTCTGGAAGGGGGCGGCTGTGCTGTGCGCTGTGGCAGGCATGGCTATCCTCCTGCACGCCCTGTGCCGTGCCTACCGCCGTGCTCGCCTCAAGCAGCAGCCGGAGGACAAGGAGCCGGATGGCGAAGAGGCAGGGGACTGGGGGCCCGAGAACTCCTGCGTGATCTGCCTGACACGGCCCCGCGAGTGCGTCCTCTTGGGCTGCGGCCACATCTGCTGCTGCTTCCGCTGCTTCCAGGCCTTGCCTGCCCGCCTCTGCCCCATCTGCCGGGGGCCCATTGACCGCGTGGTTCCCTTCTACCAGGCCTGAGAGCACCCGGGGGGGTGTGGGCCTAGAGAGGGGCAGCATGAACCAAACCAAGCCCAGAGCCTGCAGAAATCTCAGCTGTCCCCTTGTGTGCAGCTGAGCGATTCGTGTTGGGAGGGAAGGGTCATGGTGTGCCCCCGTGTCTGTTACAGCCTCCTCATCCTCCCTTTGTCTACCAGAGGGAGGCCCTCCGCTGGCTCTGAACATGAAGGCCTGGGCAAAGCATACTCAGTGCCAGAGCCGAGTCCCTGGCTCCACTCTGGCAAGTTGCTGTTTGACCCGTGCCCCTTTTCCAGCCCTCACTCCCCTCAAAAGCCACACAGGACTTTTCTCTTGTTTGGCTTCTTCAGTGCATGGCTTTCTCCATGGGGAGGATGGAAGGGGCAAGATCAAGACTGGTGGGACACAACCACCAGGGTACGGTGACAGAGACCCACCCCGAGCCACCATAGTCACACACCTTGGTGCTACCATTGTCCACCCCCACCCCCCCTCAATCCATGTGCCAACAGCCACTGCCCAGACTGTGCAGGGGCACCCAGGGGCTGGCAGCAATGAAGTATACCGCTTCGCCAGCTGCTCTGCCACCCGGGGAGGGGGACAATGTCCCTCCCTCCCTCTCTGCAGGGTCCCCGCTCTCCTCCTGGAGAGGGAGGACAACCCTGGGGCACCCTGGGTGACCCATGCCTCCAGTCCCCACTGTGCCCACCTCCCAGCCAGGATTAGGTGTGGGAGTAGCTTGTGTTGGTGTGTGGAGTGATAAAGCCAAGGAGCTGAGCTTGGCCTTGC
Organism: Vanellus vanellus; assembly: GCF_965231255.1. Lineage (NCBI taxonomy): Eukaryota > Metazoa > Chordata > Aves > Charadriiformes > Charadriidae > Vanellus > Vanellus vanellus. Next base: position 11,368,096 of record NC_138913.1, read on the forward strand.
CTCTTACTTTGCGCTATGAAGTCAGGACACACACACCCCCCGGTCCCCAAGGCTCTCCCCCAGCGGGTGCTGGCAGGCACTGCCACCTCCCTCCCCACCCTGGGAGCTCACACGGGTGCACACTCACCAGTGGGTGGTGGGCAGGGGACCCCTGGCTGGGGTGCACCTCCTCAGGATATGGCCCCGAAGAGGCGGGGGGAGAAGGGGGGGGGGGGAACAGGACTGTTGCCAAGGCGATCGCGCTCCTCTGCTCTCCATGGCAACCGCTCCCCTGGACCGCTCCCCATCAGTGCCTGGCTGCAGTTGCCCAGGCAACGCACGGGCTCTCCTGGCTCCTGCAGCTTCGGGGCACCCAGGATTTGGGGAGGGGGGGAGGGAAGGGCAGCACTTGCAGGCCTCAGGCAGCCAGACAGCAGCCTTGGTGGGGGAAATTATATGGCCTCTCTCTGGGACAGCAGCTCCCACTGCTACCAGTTTGGGGCCCGGAGCTTGTTTGGGCCAAGGTGCCCTTTGTGGTGTTGCCCCCAGGGCCCACAGCCAGCCATGATGCTCCAGAGCACCCAATGAAAACTTCTGGGACCCACATGCATGGGGGGGGGCGGGACATGTTCCCCTCCTCTCCTTTCCCCCATCTTTCAGCCTGGCCACTTCCCCACATCAGCACGGTGACTGCCATGCTGCAGAGTGAGCAGTGGGACCCGGGTTCCCCCCCAGAGCCGGGCATCCCCCCCGCAGCAGGAGGGATTTCGGGAAGGAGATAAATACCAGATGGGAGAGGGCCGGGCTGCCAGGAACACACTCCCCGTGTGCCAAGAGCTGCTGGCGCGAGTGGGTGCGTGGGCCGGGGAGGGCGGGGGGTGCCCGTGCTCCCCAAGACTGCTCGCCTCGTTCCCTTGGGCCCGGCAGCCAGCTGAGGACAGGGACAGCTAGAGAGGGACACACAGTCACCCACTGCCCTCTGTGCCCGCGAGTGCCAAGGGTGCCCGGGGCAGGGGACACATCCCCTGTGCTGGAGGCATGTGGGGAGGGTGCCAGCACATGCACCCCTCCTTCCACCCCCTGCTGGGGCACAGCCCTACCATATACCCCTCTCATCAGGTCTCTGCTTCCCCAGGGAGGCCACCAGCCCTGCAGTGGCCTGGACATTCAGACCCCACTGAGCAGCCCTGCCTGGCACCGCTCCGGGAAGCAGCGTGACTCAACCGCTCAGCTCAGCGCCAGCCCAAGCCTCACCGTGCCAAACCACCCGGCACAGGGGCCACCCGGCCATGCCGCAGCGCCTGCGCCCCTGGCTGAACTCGCTGTGTTGTTCCCCCCCGGGACATTTGGTCTGGGGCTCACAGTGCCCACGCTGAGCCCTGCCTGACCTCCTTCCCCACCACGCAGGGCCCAAGGGGGACCCAGGTGTCCCACCAGCTGACCCCACACACAGACAGGGTCCCTGCGGGTGCCAGCCCGTGCCATGGCCTCCACCTGCACCCCCCAGGGCTGCCAGCCTGCTCCTGCCTGCCTCCCTGTCTGTTGTCATGGTGACCAGAGATGTGGTGACAGACAAGAATGGAGCCTCACACCCCAACAGGGCTGTTCACCCCCGTACAGGGTCGGTCTCCTCCACGCTCTGGCTCGCCGTCACCCCAGGTCTGGGCAGGAGACCCTTCATGAAGTCCCTGCCCCAGGCAGCGTGCTGGGGGTGTCCCATCTGCTCAGATACAGCCCTGGCATCGCCGGGACGGCAGCTGTGCCCCAGGCAGCTCGTGTGAGAGACAGGGACAGTGCCATCCCCCACCCACCTTCCCCAGCTTGCAATCAGAGACCCTGCAGGAACACCCTCTTCCCGAAGCCAGGCTGTGCCCTGAGACTGGCAAACTCATCTCACTAGTGCCAACCTGCTGGCTGGCCCTAGCTCTCCTCTGAATGCTTGAACCCTTCCTCCCCGGGAAAGGCACTGTCCCTCCAGGGATGGCTTTTTGGCCTCATCTTCTGACATCACCAGCTGCAGGGACAGCCCAGGATGAGGAACACGCCACTTTGCCACACTTGCCCTGGGCTCACCTGCAGCACAACTGAGCAGGGTGCTTGTCCCCCCAGTATCTCACTGCAGTGATAAGGGCCAGCGCAACCATCAGCGTGCGTGGCCATCCCCACCACTTGCACCTGCCTGGGTACGTGTCTCTGCTCCTCCAAAATGCCTGTGCAAAGATGCTGCCCGACCACAGCACAGGCAGCACACACAGTGTCATCCCAACCTGGGCTCTGCTTCCTGGGAGCCACTTGGCTACCAAGAGCCAGCAGCAATTGCCAAGGAAATGGCGGGGGGAGACATCCCCAACTTTGTTGGTGACCTTCACCTGTCCCCGGTGCTGGGCTGGGGACGGGTGCTTGGAGAGAGCAGCAATGCTGGCAGCAGGGAGTTGGCGCTTGGTGAGGCCCCTCGGGCCACGGCTGCCACCGCCGCGGAGCAGAAGTGCCATTTCACGTTTCTTGGCAGCGCTGGAAGCAGCACAGATGGAGGCACCAGAGCCAGCCTCCAGGCACGCCTCTGCAGCCCCCAGCCCCGTGGCACCAGCCCTGATGTTCCCAGCCCTGGGTGACAGCACTAACAGGCTCCCGGACCTGCACCAGAGAAAGCCCCAAATCTGGTGGCTGATGTATCCTGCCTCCTTCGAGCCCGCTGTCATCCAGCCACTGCCTGCCAGGCCACCTACCCTTTCCCTGCCAGGCCTTGGGGACCACCAGGTGCTCCCATCCAGTCCAATTCCCACTGCCCAAGGGTTCCTGCAGAGCCTGGGTGGGATGTACCCCACCATGAGCTGCTTGCCCACATGCAGGGTTTCTCCACTGGAAAACCACTTTAAGTACCAGTGACTGCAGGGAGAGCTCTCACCTCCATCAAAGCACCTGGTGCTGGCACCCAAATTCCCACCAACGGTGTAGGGCTCGGGGGCAGCATCCAGCTGTGGGGCTGGGTCACAGCAGGTGCCAGTGGGCTCCTGGAGCATTGCCAGAGGCCGGGCCAGGCGATGCTCCATGATGTCCATCACCAGCCCCACTGCGGCTGGGAACCTGGCTACATGCCCCCTGCCCAGCCCCATATCCTCCCCAGGGGGGTCACAGCCAGCTCCTGCCCTTGCATCACCTGTAAGGTGTCCCAGCTTGGGAGCTGTGGCCCAGGTTTAAGGAGCTAGGGCAGGAAGAACTGCCTGCTTCCCACACCCACGGCCCCTTCTTCCTGATGGAGCCGGCTTTGTGTCGGACAAAAGGCTGCAAAGGAAGCGAGAAAGGAGATTACGTGGCTGCTAAAAGGCGGATAACGAAGGTGGGATGAGAGCCAGGGGAAGGAGAACACGCAGTCCCGGCTCACGACGTAGGGATACAACCCGCACAGGCAGAGGATGAGGATGGGGTCCCTCCTGCACCCCCCTGCCCACTCACTCACATTCAGGTCCCTGGTACCTCCTTTCTCCCCCGACAGGGACAAATGACCAGCAGCATCCTTGGGGAGTCAGAAACTAGAGATGTCCCAAGGAGATGCAGTGCCCAGAGCCATGGTGCTGCCCTGTCCCACCTACAGCACAGCTGTGCCAGCACGAATCCAGCCCACCTTCTGCCTGGGCTGGGTGGAGGGTCCCTCCCACACCCCTGAACCCCAGCCAGCCCCACAGAGCTCCCCCCACCCTATAGCCAAGCCAAGCAGCTCCCCCGGGGTGCAAGGCACTACACAGGTACAAGTGCAGGTGTGGGATAAGCAGGACCATTCCCAGGGTGACCCCTCTCAAGCCTCTCCTCAGGAGCCTGTCGGGCTGGAAGCCCTCCTGGGGCATAACACTGGCCCTGTTCACATCCCACACAGCCCATCTGCTCCTCTTCTCGCTCACCCCCGGCCCCGCGCGTGCCACGGCCTGCCTGTCCCTGCCCACAGGCAGCAGCACGTGGGCTCGGCGATGGGAAAAGCAGGCCACATCTCAGCGTGGGCCTCTCGCCTATTTTCCGAGGCACTTTTTGCAGGAGCAGAAGCCATCAGATGAAAAAGTTCAAACTGGTTCCCGAGCAAAGGCAGGAATAAAGGCACTGCCTTGCCAGGGGAGAGCGGGCACCACTGCCCCATCTCTCACATCTCTGCTCTGGGAGGGGACAATGGGGATCCGTGCTCTGCAGAGGCCAGCACAAAGGGAAAGGCACGGCTGAGCCTTCCCAAAATAGAAGTACCTGTGTTCTCACATGGGCCAGCCCAGATGATGCCTTTCTGCAGCAGCTTTCAACAGGATCTCAAAGCGCAGGCCATGGAGACGCTGGCATGGAGAGATGGACCACAAGGCCGTCTGTAAAACCTCACACTTGTCCCCTTGAGACACCCAGATGGAGACTCTCATAGGGCTGGCATGAGGCTGGGAGGTGGTGCTCCCACAGCAGGCTCTGGCTTTGCTGTGACCCAGCACACCCACACGAGCAGTGGGGCCTGGATGCAAGGGAGCAGCAGGAACAGGGCTGCCCCATGATAGGGGAGTGGTCATCTCCAACCAGTCTGCATTGCTGGTGGTGGTGGTGGTGGTGGTGGTGGTGCTGCTGCTATCATCATCATCATCATCATCATCATCATCATCATCATCATCATCATCATCATCATCATCATCATCATCATCATCATCATCATCCAGGGCCAGGGTTGTACCCACAGCTCAGGCAAGGAGCAACAGCCCCAGCCTGAGCTTAAATAGTCCCCCCAGCCCCAGGTGATTGGGATAGGGGGTTCCAGGTGAGGCTGCTCAGGGCCATTGGTGCCAATTAGTGCAATCACTGCCCTGGCAGTGGAAAATGCAGGAGGAAAGGGCCAGGGTGGGTCTGGGGCAGGGGTGTGCAGAGGGGACACAAACAGGACTCTGTGGGGGCACTGGGGCAACTCCTGTAGGTCTCTCCTCATTGACCCACGGCAGGTCCCCATGGGGGATGGCTCCCCTTCCCCTTGTCCGCAGAGAATCCCCATGGGGCAAGGGGCATCCCAGGGCACAGCCCCTATGTGGTCATGCTCATGGGCACCTGCAGAATCGCACCCGTGTGCCCCCCCCAGCCCTGCAAATATGTGCAATGGGCACGCATGTATATACGTATTCACATGCATCTTCAGGGATCCACACACGGGGGGGACAAGGGGGCTGACAGGGGCTGGGGCAGGACTGTTGTGGCTCCAAGGGGGGACTCCAACACTGGGGGGGGCTGAGGGAGGAGGTGCCCAGATGGGTGTCGGGCAAGGAGCATCAGTGGGGGGCTGGGGAGACCCGGGGTGGGAGCTGGTCTGGGGGGCTTCAGCCTGCTGGGCTACAGGAGGCTGGGAGCTGAGTTTGGGGTGCTCAGGGTGGTCTGAGGGACTGAAGTGTGGTGTTGGGGGGATCTGGCATCACCTCGGTGCACAGGGGGAGCTCCCAGCTGTGCCTGGTGGTCCTTGGCTATCTGACCCGGGGATACCCAGTGGTGCCAAGGGCTCCCTCCTCCACGGGGACACCCCGTGTTTAGAGGCACCCCCGAGTTGGGGCGACAGCCCCAGCAAGGCTGCGCTGGGGGAACCAGCCTGCGCTGGGGACTGGGCAGGGGCTGGGGCGGGGGGTCCCTCCATCCCAACCAAGCGGGCACCGAGCACCGTCTGCGGGGGTCCCTGTCCCCCTGTCCCGGCCGTGCCGGGCCGGGCCGCGGCGCTCCGGAGCCGCCCCCCGCCGGGGGGGTCCCCGCTCCCCCCGGATGCATGACTTCATCCTTCCGCCCGGGTTTCCTCCCCGCCGCCGCCGCCGCCGCCGCAGACCGGCTCCCGGCTCGGCGCGGCGCGGCTCGGCCCGCTCGGCCCCGCCATGTCGCAGGTGCTGCCCTACGGCGAGGACAAGGTGGGCCGTTACGGCGCCGAGCCCGAGGCGGGGGAGCTGCCCTTCAGCTGCCGCCTGCAGGACACCAACGCCTTCTTCGGGGGCAACCAGGGCAAGCGGCCCCCCAAGCTGGGACAGATCGGCCGCGCCAAGAGAGGTACAGCCCGACTCCCCCCTCCCCCCCCCCTCCCCCGACCCCCGCCTCAGCCCCACGGCATCCCCGGCACCACCGCGTCTGCCCTGCGGCATCCCCGGCATCCCCGGCACTGGCTCTTGCATCGCCAGCGCTGCCCCACGGCATTCCCGGGACCCCTGGATCTGCCCTTCCATCCCCAGCTCAGCCCCGGGACCCCCGGATCTGTCCTGCAGCATCCCCGGCGCTGCTCCTCGGCATCCCCGGCACTGGCCCTGGCATCCCCAGCGCCGCCCCACAGCATCCTCGGGACTCCTCGGTTCTGCCCTTGCATCCCCAGCACCCCCGGCACCGGCCAGTGCATCCCTGGCAGTGCCCCCCCGGACCATCGGCATCTCCCCACAGCATCCCTGGCACCCCCGGCACTGCCCCACAGCATCCCCGGTTCCGCACACCAGTATCCCCAGCGCTGCCCCCGGCATTCCCAAAATCTCTAGCTCTGCCCCACATCATCCCCGGCACTGCCCCCACCCCGGCATCCCTGGGACCCCCAGCTCTGCATCTGGCACCCGGCACTGCCCTAGAACCGCAGGCCCCCCCATCCCCAGCTCCAGGCACCAGCGCTGTCCTCCCAGCGCTGCCCTCCCAGTGCTGCCCCACAGCCCCCCCGCCCAGCCTGGGGCTCCCCCCGGGACTACCCTGTAACATCCCTGGGGCTGCCCCCGGGACTGGGACTGTCCTCGAGCATCCCTGGGGCTGCCCCCCTGCACATCCACGACTGCCCCCGGGACCCTCCGGGATCTGCTCCTCGGCACCCCTGGGATTGCCCCCACATCCCCTTGGACTGCCCCCCTCCCCCCCCATCCCTGTAAACAAGCCTCCCCCAGCATCACCAGGAACAGCCCCACCAGCCCCATAAACCTCTTTCGACACATTTCTGCCTGCCGCAGAGACCCCCATCAGCAGCCGCCGGCAGTGCTGATCAACAAACATTCCCCCCCCTCCCCCCCCCAGATTACTGTCCCTGCCAGGACTCAATGAACCTGTGTTGTCCCCCCCTCCCCCGCTTTACTGCTTGCCGCAGAGACCCCCATCAGCAGCTTCCCTGCTTCTGTCAGGACCCAAGTAAATGCCCCCCCTCCCCTGCACCCCGATCTGCCACCACTGATGCCTTGGGGACCCCCGAGAATGGCCCCTGCCTTCCCTGCAGCCCCCACCCTGCCTGTTTGGGGGACCCCCATAGGCAAACAGCCCTCCTTGAGCTGCAGGGGCCCCCCTCCAAAACAAAAACACTCCAGCCCCGAGGGGGGACGAGCCGCTACCTGCTCCACCCGCCCCCCCTTTGCGGTGGTGGTGGCTGGGTCTAGCAGAACCCCCCCCGGCAGTGATGGGGGGGCCGGTTCCCCCTGGATGGTGATGGGGGGGGGGTCTGGCTGCTCCCCTGGTGATGCTGGTGATGGGGGGTGGTCTGGCCAATCCATCCCCAGGGTGGTGATGGGGGGGGTTGCTGAGCACCCCAGTAGTGATGCTGGGGGGGTGGTGGTGTCTGTCCACCACCCCCGAGGGTGATGGTGGCGGCACTGGATATGCCCAGCCAGTGATGGGGTGTGGGGGCTCTGTGTAGCCCCCCCGATGGTGATATTGATGCTGATGGGGGTCTGTCCAGCCCCCAGTGGTGATGCTGATGGCGGGGGGGGGGGTGGGGTGTCTGCCCCAGCGAGTGATGCTGATGGGGGGCTGTCTGGAGGGTGATGCTGATGGGGGGCTGCCCAGCCCTCCATGGTGATGCTGATGGTGGGGGTCTGTGCAGACCGCTGTGCTGACAGGGGGCTGTCCGGCTCCCCCGACCGTGATGTCGATGGCGGGGGAAGTGGAGGGGGGGGGGGTGTCCTGCGCAGCGGGTGATGCTGATGGGGGTCTGGCTGCCACCCCCGCGAGCTGGTGGTGCCCCCCCCGCTTGGTCATTACCCATTCCAGTCCTGTTGCTCTCATCAGCGCCTGCCGCAGAGAGGAGGGGGGGGGGTCCTTCCTGGTCTTTCCTGCCCCCCTCTTCCCAAACCACCTATCCAGAGGCGGCCGGTTGGCTGCGGGGGAGGGGGACACTGCCCCTACCCAAGCCGGGCGGGGGAAAGATCCCCCCTCCCCGTCCTCACTGCACCCACCTGCGCCCCTTCGCCCTGCTCCCCATCTGGAGCCCGAGTGGGGTGAGAACCCGGGGGGGGCGGGGGTTGCAGAGACTGGGTGCGTGTCCCCTCGCCCACGCACACCCCACACAACCCCCCCCCCTCCCCCCCGCCTGTCCCCGCAGTGGTGATCGAGGATGACCGGATAGACGAGGTGCTCAAGGGCATGACGGAGAAGTCGCCGCCGGGGGTGTAAACCGGGACCCGCCGCCAGGACCCGCAGGCCGTGCCCTGCTCGCAGCCCGCCCGGCCCTGCATGCTGGCTGCACCGCCGACGAGGAGGGGGAGCCCATGCCCGTGCCCCCCCCCGCCACCCCCGGCCCCGGGGGCGGGGGGGCCGCTCCGTGGCCGCCACCACCACCCTCCCCCCCTCCCCGAGCCATGCACTTTACCCCTCCGCCTCCCACGGGGGTGTGGGGACAACCCACCGAAGCCCCCCCCCAAAGCTGGGCAAAGACACCCCCCCCCACTCCCCCCTCCCCGGGGTGGGGGGTCCGGCCCCCCGCTCCGCGGTATGTGTCCGTGTCCACCCCACCCTCCCAATCCTCCTTGGCGGGGAGAGGGGGTCCCCGAATCCCGGGGCGGATCCAGCCCCACGAGCCGGGGGGGGGGGGAGCGCTGCTGTCCAGAGACATTTTTTGCTCCATCGTTTTTTGCATGAGCTTGGTGGCCCGGGCGCCCGGTCCTGGGGCCGAGGGTCAGCCCCACCACTCCGGCACGCTTCTTTTTAAACAGAAACTCCTCATATTTGTATTTTTATATCCGAATCTTTGTTAAAAACGATCTGCTGATGTTGAAATGTCGAAGTAACCGCATCGGGGAAAACAAACAAACAAACAAACAGAAAAAAAAAAAGGTTCATATTTTTTTCCATAAGAAAAAAAAAGACAAAAAAAGAAGAAAAAACTGAGGGGGGGGGAAATAAAGGGGCGGGGGTGTTAGAAAGATGGAGGGACCGTGAGGAAAGCTGAAGATGTGGGGAGGGGAGCAGGGACCCCTGGCCCGACCTCCCCCCACTGGCAGCAGGACCGTCCAGAGGATTTGGCAGCGCCATCGGCCGCTGCAGTGGCGGGGCCAGAGCCCACCAGGGCCGGCTGCGGGTGTCAGGGGGTCCCGGTGCTGCCCCTCGCTCGGGGAGGGTGGGAGTGGGGAGGGCAGGGACCAGCCTGAGTCGTTGTTTTTAATTTTATACTTTAATTTAATTTTATTTTTTAAGAAGCTTCTCGGGGGGGGTCTGATGTGCATGAGAAACTCGTCATCTTTTTCAATAACCTACGAGTGGCATTTATGGAGACGACGACGCAAAAAAAAACCACAACAAAAAACACCAAACAAAAAACAAAACCGAGAAAAAAAAAAACACAAAAAAAAAAGGAAAAAAAAAAAGATACTTGTGTCATGATGTTCTACGAATGATCCATTGTAAATTTAAATGCCATTTTTCACTGTACTGGTGAACAAAATGCGATGAATAAAATACATTCATGTACCGAGGCAAGGCCTGCAGCCACCTGCTCCTTTCTGTGCCCCCCCCCCCTTCGGCACCAGCTGGTTTTCGGGGTGCCCATGGGATGGGGTGGTGTGGCGGGGGGGACACCTGACCCCAGAGTCCTTCGCCGGCTCCCAGCGCCGGGGGAGCCACCAGCTGACCCACTTATGCCTTTTGCCAGAAATAGCAGCCCGGCAGCTTGCGTCTCTTCGATATGTTACCGCCGTCCGTCTGAGGAGGGGTCCCCTCCATGCCCCCCGGCGTCACCCACCCCAGGGGGGGCCTTGGTGCCCAAACAGCCCCTGGGGACACCCCCTGGTAGCATCCGCTGCAGCCGCCATGCTGGCACCCACACACCAGCACCCACACGCAGCCGGCACGCGGTGGCACGCCTGTCACCAGCCCCAGCACACGCGTGGCCAGGGCTGGGGGTGACAAGGACACAGTGCCCTTGCACACCCCCACAGCTGGGTACAGGACGTGGGGAGCAACAGGCACCCCCCTATCCTGCCCCCCCCCACCCAGTGCCAGCACCCCCATCCTGCCCCCAGCCTAGCTGCCTGTGCCGGGGGGGTGGTGTGGGGGGTGTGTGTGTGTGTGGAGGCAGGGAGCTGCTCCCCGCGAGATGGATGGGTGGAATTAAACCCGATTTGGTTTCATTATCGGCCGCAAAGCCCGGAGCCCTGGCTGCTTTCCAGCCAGGCGAGGGAAGGGCCGGTGGGCGGGGGGGGGGGGGGGCACAGCATCACCCGCTCTCCAGAGCATCCCGCTGCCCCCCCCCAGTAGAAATGTCCATCCCCCCCTTTTCTCCCATTGCTCCCATCACCAGGCAGCTTGGGGGTGGGGGGCGACAGGACACCAGTTCCCTGTCCCCCACCTGCAAGGATGGAGCAGCTTAAGGCTTTATTGGGTGGGGGGGGGAGGCCGGGGAACACCCCCCCTTCCCCCGGTCACAGCTGGATGGCAAGGAGATAGTCCTCATCGTCGTCTGGGGGGGCAGGTGGTGGTGGTGGGGCGGGTGGCGGGGGGGGCTGGTGCAGCCGGCGCCCCAGGGCCAGGTCAGAGGGGTCCAGGGGCTGCCCCTTGCGCATGACGTAGAGGAAGTAGTGGAAGGCGCCGGCATCCCCATCCCCACAGGCAACGTGGCGCAGGGACCAGCCGAAGGCCTCCTGGGCGTAGTGGGGCTTGCGAAAGTGGGGCTGGGCGAAGGTGATGGAGATGAAGCAGCCCCCTGGGCGCAGCACCCGGCTCACCTGTGATGGGAGAACCCCCGAGATGGGGCAGGGGATGACACAGTGAGGTTCATCCCCTCGGGCAGGGATGGCCCTGTCTCCAGGGACCCCCATCACCACCTGCCAAAGATCCCCCCCCAGCCTCTCCCATTGCACCCCCAAATCTCCTGTCCTAACCTTGTCCCTCCCAGAGACACCCATCTCGGTTCTGACATTGTCCCCAGACCACCTGCAGCTTGGTGGCAACAGGGAATGGGGGTCCCCATGCACTGCCTCTCCCTGCACCCCAAAACCACAAAGAATCCCCAAAACTCTTCATCCTCACCCACAGCAGACAGCACAGAGACCAAATCCTGGCACGGGGAAAAGCTTCACCCCCCCGGGCATAAAGCCCCCTGAGAGCAGTGTGGGACCCCCATGCCATCCACTCCTCCCCAGGGGCACCCAGCATCCCCCCCCCCTTGACAACACCCAGCATCCCAAGGGGGGGGGGCAGTTGGATGGGAAAGGACTCGACCCTTTTAATCACCATTTTCTCTCCGCTGGAACTAAGCTCCCGCTAACAGGATGGAAAAGAACATCAATTTTCTTGCTTGGCTTTATCCAATGTCAAAAGGCTTTTACGGCCAGCGCTCGCGTGCTCGGCATGCAAAGGCAGCGCCCGGGGCGGGCGGGCGGGCTGCCGGCCAGCCCCCCCCTCAAGCCACCCTGCCCCAGGCAGGGACACCCCTTAGACCACCCCCCCGGCAAGGGCAGAGAGTCACTGCGGCAGGGGAGAGGGATGGGGGCCAAGGGGGGGGTTTCCCAAGCTCTGGTTTAATCCTGCTGGGAAGCTCCACGGCTCAGCGCTGGCTGGGGCCAGGGATGGAGAGAGGACAGGCAGACTGCGTGTGTGTCCCCCTCCCCGCTGCAGTGGGGGCTTTTGAACCAAACCTTAGCGGTTTGGCCAGGAAAAGGAGAAGGCAGGTCCTTGCATCCCCCCCCCCAGCCCTGAGCACCCAGCTCAGCATCCCTCCTGCAAAACGTTGGATGCATCCATCCTGGAAAGGCCCGGTGGATTCCCAACTGACAGGCACGGGAGGGGGGTCCCCAGGGCTGGGGGCAGGCAGGGATCTCCATCTGGAGCCGAGCAAGAGGCATCCCGCATCCCTGCATCCCATCCCTCGTTAATAGAGCACTAACGGCCGTTGCTTAGAGACGGGCGCAGGAAACCTTCCCATCCACCGGCCAACACGGGGAGGGGGGGGAGGGCGAGGGGGGCAGCTCCCCGCTCTGGCACTGACCCATTGCCCCCTCCTTGTTGCCCACGGATCACCAGGACAGGGCTGTCCCCAGGGCATCCCCGCAGGCAGGGAGGATTTGATTTTCCAGTCCTTATGTGCCCCCCCTAGGGAGAGCAGGACAGAGGCTGTGAAAACTCCAGCTCCCCCCGCCATGAGAAAGGAGGGGGTGAGGGTGAGAAGGGGGGGTGATGGCCGAACCTGCGCAGAGGGACCGGCAAAGCAGCAAGCGGGCGGGAACACCCCACGAATTCCCCCAGGGATGAGGACAGTGGGGACCGGCCACAGGCAGAGGCCAGTGCCCAGTGATGCTGGGGGAGGGCACGGATTGAGCGGGGGATTAAAAAGGGAGAAAAAAAAAGGGGAAAAAAAGCACTAAATCCCTGCTGTTTGGCCAAATGACAAGGACAGGCAGCAGCACTGGCAGGGCAGGGCCCCGATGGTGAGGACAGCCCCAGTGCTGCCCACAGCGCCTGGGGTCTCGCTCCCTCCCGGGCTCAGGGGGACAAGAAAGGATGGTGGGGTGGGGAGCAGTAGCCACGAGCACCCTCCCAGCATCCCACGTCCCCACCCAAGGGTGCCGGCCAGATGCAGCAATTAATTGTCCTCGCAGTTATTCCCCTGTGGGGGGGGAGGCTGCCAGGACCCGCACCGGGGCAGGTTCAATTCAGTCCCTGCCTCCACCACTGCCAATTAATTGGGGCCCGGAGGCATCTCCCGTCCCCGTGGTAACACCACGGTCCTGTCGATGCTGATGGGTGTTGCCATGGCAACCCCAGACCGGATGATGGGGACCCCGGCTAACGAGATCGAAGCTGGGGTGGGGGCATGTGAGAGCCTATCACAGCTCTGCGGTTGTCACCTTGCCCTGGGTGGGCAGGGCCACCTCAGTGTGTCCCCCCAGGTCCCCTCCAGGCACCCTCGGGTGCCCTGACAGCCACCCACGCCAGGATGGGGCCCATTTTTTACAGCCAAATTTTCATATTTAAAGTGCAAACAAGGATGGGGGTCACCCAGCCCCCCAGCAGGACCCATAGTCCTCAGGGACACCCCCTGCTCCATCCACCTCCCTGGGGAGGAGGCGCTGGGAGGGGCGGGGGGGGGGGGTGTCTCCCACACCCAAGGGTGCCGGGAGCCCCCCGGGTGCCCCTTTGCAGGGCAGCAAAGCGGGCAGCACCGGCTGGACAGTAGGGGCAGAGACATCGACTGGGGCATCCCCAGGGAAGCAGGGTAGCGAGGGGACATTCTGCACCTTCACCCATTCCAAACGGGAATGGGTTCCACCCTCTGCCCCTCTCCCCGTACCTCCGCCAGCACCCGGTGCATCGCGGCGGCCGCCCGGGGCGAGACGTCCCACGGGTCGGTCTCCTCCACCATCAGCACGTCGAGGGTGCCCTTCTCCAGCACCACATCGAAGGCGGCGTCGGGGAAGGCGAGGGCGCGGATGTCCATGACGGCCCAGCGCAGGCCGGGGCAGTGGGCGTAGCGGGCGCGCATGGCGGTGATGCAGGCGGGGGAGAAGTCGATGCTGGTGACGTCGGTGTAGCCCAGCTCGTGCAGGTCGTGGCTCAGGGCGCTGTTGCCGCAGCCTGTGCAGGACATGGCTCAGCCGGGGGGCTCGGGGTGCTGCCTGCACCCCAACCCTGTTCGTGCCCTGCTCAGACCCAGGGAGGGGTGCGGATGGGCCGGGGCAGCTACAGGGGGAGCAGGTCATCACCTTGGCACTAATTAGTGAGTGCTGGACTAGTTATTAATTACCCTCTTCCTGCAAGGTGGGTGCTTTGGGCTCCGCAGGACCTCAGGGTGAGAGCAGCCTCCCCACCCCCGGGTGGGATGCAGGAGCGGCTGTGGGGATGCTGGGGACAGGGAGGGGGTCCCTCGTCCTCTCCCCCCCCGGTGCCATGGGGCAAGAGCCGCCTGTGTCCCCCCCCGCTCCCCGAGAGCCTGTGGCGGGGCAAATTAGGGCAGCACGCAGCATCTGAGGGGACTTAATCGGGATGGATGGACAGACGGAGGGACAGAGGGGCGAATGTCTCGGGGGGCCCCAGCAGGACGTGCCCCCCCCCCCTCCCCGGTGCGGCGGACACGGGGAGTCCCTTCGCCGCTCCGCCGGGGATCAGCCGCTCCCCGGGGGGGGGGGGGGGGGCTGGGGGGATCCCGGAGGGGGGGAGTTGGGGGGGCGGATTTGGGGGCTATTAAGCGCAGCTGGCGGCGGCTTATCCGCTAACAGGATCGGTGATTACACCCGCCTAATCCCGCCCGCCCGCCCGCCCGGCGCTGGGTGAACCTGCCGGGCCGGCGGCGGATCAGCGGCGGATCAGCCCGCAGGTGGGATTACCGGGCGGTTACACCGGCCCCCGCCCGCCCCACCGAACCCCGGTGCCGGCCCGGTGCCGCACCGCCACCTCGCGGCCGGTACCACCGCATCCACCGGCGGCACCCCGAGCACCCATCCGCCTTCCCCCATTCCTCCCCCCCCGGCTACCGGGCACGTACCGAGGACGAGGATACGGTCACCGGGGCGCAGCTCGGCTTCCAGCTGCGGGAGGAACCGGGACAGACCCCCCAGCCACTCCCGGGGCTCAGCGCCCTCCTGCCGGTACAGCGCGTCCCAGAAGCAGCGCTGCCGGTACCGACGGTTGGCGGCGGGCGCGCGCCGCCGCTCCATATCGGGCGGGGTCAGGGGGGTGTAGGGGGGAGGGGGAAGCACCGGGCGCCACGTGCCGCCCGCGCCCCCACGTGCGGCTTCCGTTCCGCGGCGGTTGCACCGCCCTCAGCGCTCCGGGCGGAAACGCGGAGCGGAACGAAGGGAGGCGGCCATGGCGGCGGGGCTGCGGCGGGCCTGGCGGGAGCGGCGGGCCGCGCTGCTGGAGCCCAGCTACACCCCGCTGGTGGCCGCCTGCCTCTGCCTGGCCGAGGGCGGCGTCAACCTCTGGGTCATCCGTAGGGTCCCCTGTGAGTGCCGGGGCACGGCCGGGACGGGGCGGAGGAGGAGGCGGAGGAGGCCTTGCCCGGGGGTGGTGGGGGTAGGCCCGGCCCTGGCCGGGGGGGACAGCTTGTCCCCGGGCTGGGCGGCGCTGAGGGGATCCCCCTGGAGCAGCGTGTGTGTGTGTGTGTGTGTGACCCGCTGGCAGGGTGACAGGGCTGCCCCCGGCCCGGGTGGGTGACAGCATCCTCCTGCCGGGGTGGCGGGGGGGGGGGGGGTACGGGGGTGGGCTGGGAGCCCTGGATGGGGCCGCGGGGGGTGTGGGGGGGTCGCAGGGCAGGGCCGTGGGGTCTGGAGGTGGGGGAGCCCTCCCCGCAGTGCCCCCCACACCCCGCCTGACCCCCGGCTGTCCCCGCAGACACCGAGATCGACTGGAAGGCCTACATGCAGGAGGTGGAGGGGTTCACCAATGGGACCCTCGACTACACCCAGCTGAAGGGCGACACCGGGCCGCTGGTGTGAGTGATGGGGACGGCCGAGCTCCCCGCGAGCAGGGGCTCTCCAGGGGGGTCCCAGAGGGGCAGCGGGACCCGGCCCCTCACTCCCACCTCTCCACAGCTACCCTGCCGGCTTCGTCTACATCTTCCTGGGTCTGTACTATGCCACGGGCCGCGGCACCGATATCCGCCTGGCGCAGTACCTCTTTGCCGGCCTCTACCTCTTCAACCTCCTCCTCGTCTTCCGCATCTACT